>NC_134372.1:18043939-18346969 GCF_035582795.1 Mycteria americana
GGACTGTTCCGCTCCTGCCTCGGTGTCACTCGGGCTTGGCTGTGCTTGCGCACACAAACATGCAGATGTGTCCTTCTCAGCCAGAACCACTTCTTGGTACTTTTCAGGATAAATTGCATTTCAACACTTTTCTCATTGCATTGCCCTAAACTTCCTTTATTCACCACAAAGACTGAGTGATGTTTCACAGCCAGCCTCCCCATGCCCATCCCATCACTACCTGGCTTCTCTAAGGGGCAGGGAGCTGGTGTTAACTGGGATCCCTTATCTCCCCTCACTGCCCGGGTGACACTTAGTGCTGTAAGTGAACACAGTCATAGGCCGCTAATACTATCAGCACAGGGTTCAGGGTGTGGGGGAGAAAACCACTCCCCATCAGCCAAGTGGTAAATATCCTCTACCAGAATAGCATAATCTTGCATAGGGACAAGCCAATCTATTCCTTTAGACACATGTATCTCAAAAGTGTAATCGGGCAGGCAATACTGCTGGCAATCAATAATCCCCATTTACTTTGCTCCAAGGAGTATTCGGAGGAGACATACAGGTCAGTGCAGTATTCAGCCTGCTGTGGGCAGCAGTGGAAATGGGAGTACGGCAGGCAGTACGGTGGGGGGGAATAATTGCATATGGGAAATAGTTATCTTTGCTTAGTCTGATGTTTCTCAAAGTAAACTTGTTCTTGGGAACCCTTCTTTGTGAATACAGCTAAACTATGAATTAGTTATAGACTATGAAACTTTCCTGAGCGAGACCCTTTGCTGCAGCTTCTTGGCAGAGCCCCGCAGGCCACCCGGTTCCAGAGCGCAGTACCTCGAGGGGCATAGCACCACTCAGCAAGAGATGGTTTGGATTCCCCTTTCCAAGAAAATAAGGGAATATTAAAAAATAGCAACAACCTCATGGGAAGGTAGATACACAGAAAGCAATTCTTGCCAATTTAAGGTAGTTACTGTAGTAGCGGCCTACCAGCACAGCAGTCAGACCCAGCCAGAGTTGATGAGCTGAGGACACATCAGTGCCACATCCCCATTGCTAGCCAGGCACTAAAGTAGACTGTCTGATTGGAGCACTTCCCTGTTCAAAGCCTGGTTTCATTAGGTGTGTGATGTCTCTCACCAGTGCAGGGCTTTGCGGCTGGCTAGCAAACACGTCAGGAGAGCCACCAATGGGATCAAACTAGGACCAGCCCCACAGATGGCTGTCACCCCTGGCCTGATGTCAGGTGTAATTGTTTTCCAGAGGTGACTAGCAGAAAGGAGCACTGCTAACCCAGCCCATTAGCTTTGTTCTACCTAATGCCAATCATTTTGTTTTGTCTGTGAGCGACAACTAGAAAGCAGAAGGAAAGTCAGAGTATATAATTCTAATTTCATGGAAGTTAAAAATAATAATAGTAAAAAATCCATGCAACCCGCAACAGCCTCCGCTAACAGAAAGCAAATGTTGCAAGAAGCCAGTGTGTCTGTGCTTGGTGCTGCTCTGAAAGATTCCCTGAGCTCCAGTACAGCTCCTGCACAACCTTCCCTTGCTGTGAAACCCCTTCAGTGGGTGGCTCTACAAGTGCAGCTGCCCTGCTACTGGCATCCAGAAGATACATTAGCAACAGCGTCTGTCAAGGCGTTTTCTTCTTTATTTTAAAATATTTTAAAAAATATATTTTTAGAAATAATTAATACTATTTATTTCCCCAGCAGTGGAATGTGGAGCACAGCCTGACTTGCATAGCTTGGCCAAGACCATTTTGCCTGGTACGATCTCATTTATTTAAATAATCACTGCTGAGTTTCTTGCAGCAAACTATCCCAGCGGGGAACTCTGAAGCATCTACACAATGGAGGAACAGTGCTTTCTATCAAGCTCATCAGCCTTAATGTGTGCTTCCCCACTAGAGCAACATTTATCAGGACAACACTACTGTGAGGCTGATTGCTAGAGGGAAGGTTTGATAAGTTAGGTTTTATCCGATGGGGTTCACAAATTCTCAAAAATGTTTTCATCTACAGGGGGTAAATGAATGTTATTTTGGGAAGAAAACACTGAAAACTTTTCAGGAAGAAAGTGTATTATGTAATTGCAAAAGATTGCTGAGTGATAAGGAAAGGTGCTGCATGGAGCACAACTACACATGACCAGTGAATAGGAAATGCTAAGATGGGAAAACAGGTGTGTGCATGTTGGTACTATTGCTTTTTGGGGCTGCCATCAGAGGTGTGTTGTTGTGCATATGAGGCTCTACGTTGTTAAGAATTACTGGAATGCCATTTGTTCAACCATGCGAGGATGTAAGTTTTAACATCCTTATTAATGTGCGACTCCAAGTGGCTTTGACATACAGCATAGTGACAACCATAAAATTGTTATAGGTCTATGCATTTATTACAACAGTGTAAGCTCCACATAACTGGGAGGTCACTCTGCAAACTCACTGCTGGGAAATGATTCCTGATACTTAGCCAAAAAACTATTAATCATCATCTTAGGTCTCCTAGTTACCTTTGTCAGATCACCCCTTGTGTTCTCTTCTTTTCATCAACACTTGCAGCCTGAAAATACTTGCAAAGTTACCTCCTTGCCGCACAACCCAGCGCCTGAGGCACGCTTCATGAACAGTTGAGTCTATAACCCTGAACATAAGAAGCCTGAACTCTGTCAATCACCATCTTTGCAATTGCAATATTAAGAAGGGAAAAAAAAATCAGAACCCCCTTCAGAGCAGCAGGCCTTTAAACCACAAAAGGCTGGAGTCACGGAAAGAATAATGAGCAAATCGTATTTTCTTAGCAGAATTTTAATCCTGAAATCAAACAAGATCTGGGACTATTCTACATGGAGAACACAAGGGGCTTCAGCTTGCTTTCCGCCTTGGCAGCGGGAGCCTGTTAGTGCCCACTGTGGTGTTTTTCTCCTAAAAGACCCTTGCTCCCTTGCATCTTGCACAAGAGATTTAGGGAGGTGGCATGGACTAGTGCAAAAAAAAAGAAAGCAAGCAGGAGACCTCAAGTTAATCCTGGCTCTGCTGTTGACAGGCAGCGGGATTACTTTGCTCTCCCAAGTCTACCTTGGCCTATGAAGTGCTGTCTAAGCTAGTAGTTGAGTTTTGGAGCTTTGTGCAGAAAGATATTTCCTCTTCTTGGAGGACTTGTAGCAGAATGAAACCCTCTCATTTGAGCGAGGAAGCAGGCTGGGCTGTTCCAGGTTCTGCTCTTGAAGTCCCTGGTGTGAGATCAGCCAACGCAGGGCACTGCCCAAATTGCCAGTAGAGCTGCTTGGTATACAGGAAGGAACCCAGGCTGGTCTTCCACCTACCCCTGCTGCTCTGCTCAACTGTGTCACAACTCAAAACATCTCTGCCAAACACTGTGACCCTGTCTTCCTCGGAAAAAAAACCCTCACATTCATCACTGCCTAGTACTGACATGCCTTAAAAATCAGAGGACCTGCAGCGGAAGTCTCCCAGTCACTACCATCTGCTGACAGGCTCGAGTTACCCTTGACTCCAGATATGGCTTTGCAATCCCATTTCTCAACTCTAACAATTAGGTAACATTGAGCCTTTACAATTCCACTGTGGGACAGCCACTTGTTATCCTTGCCAGTCACCAATTTGCAAGATCCCTAAGGCCATCAAAGGGATTGAAGCAGAGAATGAAACATGGAGAAAAGGGTATAATTTGAAATTCAGAGGATATCTGATATCCTGTAAATAACAAGTCTGATTCTGTGAAGCCATCGGCTGACCTCATGTTATATATCAATGCCTGTTCAGGGAAGTCTGTCTGCTTTGCAATAAAAATGTGTGTTGAGAGGGAAAAAAACCCCCAAAACCAGCACGGATGAAAGCAAGAAGAATGAAAACAGTTGCAGATACAAAGCAGAAAAAATGATTTATAAGTGTTCATGTAATTTCTGCTTTGTCAAGACAGATCTTTTCAGGTACTCCTTCTTTGTCTCATGTGTGTATTTCAAACACAGAAAAGGTTTAGCTGGAAGGAAGCCAGTATCCAGCCTCAGGCAATGATTAGTGAATCCATTTGGAGCAGCACACTTATCTTTGACAGACAGAGAGATTTCCAGGAGTCAGATATATTGGCAGCTGTCAGAATCGGAGACTGGAAATTTACAGCCCAAATCGTACTGAGCCCATCCACCAACAGGCACAGAGATACTGGCGCACAATCTTCAGAATCTTGTTTTCTTGCAGCCAGGTCTGAGGGTTCATATCTGTAATTTTATTATCCTTTGCTCACTCTTGCGCATGCGGAGTTTATCTCCATATAATTTATGTGAGTGTATTACCTAGTGTTTTACCAGGAAAGGATGGGGCAGGCAGGCAGGCAAACTAACACAGCACTGCACAAAAGGCAAATTGCTGTTTTCAAAGCAAGAATCATCAATCCCCTGTATTCAGTTAACTTGTTAAGACCTACTTCAGCTACAAGACTTGAAGCGCTGAGCCATCCATTCACGTAGGAATGACAGATCGATACCATATCTAGAGGCTGCTTAGCTCTGAGGATGAAAGCAATTAAAGAAAGTGCCCCAACACTATGTACAGAAGACAGTCTGGGGGAGGAGCTGACTCTCACATACCTGAAACCCTGAGGACAGACGCAGGTGTAGCCATTGACTGCATCTACACAGACAGCTCCGTGGCGACACTTATGGCCCACACAGTCATCATCATCTATTTCACAGTGTTTTCCACTGTAACCCGGCAAGCACTCACATCTGAAATACAAGAAGATCGCTGTTAATAGCTTGTTTCAACATTCACAACAATAGCACATACAGGCAGCCTAGCACCAATCTGATCTGAGATGGAAAGGTGTTAGCAATTATTCTTGGAAACATCAAGCACAATTCCTGCCATCAGAAATGCTCAAGTCCCTCCTGTCTGTCTGCAGCTGAGGTTCTACAATCTGCTTAAATTCAAGCCAAGCAAAGCAATATCATACTACTTCTTTTCCACAGCCAAGTCAGTGGAGAAGGGTGATCATATAGTGGTCTCCCAATTATGCTAAAGATGGCAACATCTTCCCTAACCTTATAGACTCAAAGGGCAATATTCTGCAAGGGCAGTTGCTCTGGTATCTCAGACTATGATTTTGCCAATGTCTGCACACTGCTGAGTGTCTGAGGTTGGCCCTGTGCAGCTACACAGAGCAAGGTAAGGTTCCACCTTCCAAATGGAAGCAATCTGCAAGCAAGCCATAAAACTCAGCAAATGCAAAGAAGACGACCATCAGTTTTGAGACCACCACCTGTTTGTTGCTCATTTGCAAGGCATAGCAAATGTTGCTGCAACTACAGAAAGTTGTCTTTGAAGCCTGACCTTTCCCGTGGTGACACTCAGGCGAAGCATGTACCTGCTGCTGTGGGGTAACACCATTTGTAGGAGCAACACAATGGGATGCACCCAAACCTGCAGACATTGGCTTTTTATTTTATACAATTCTCAAGTTTGTTGTACGAAGGCTGCATCAGCATTTCTGTTATAAGCCCTGCAGAAGTTTATAACCTGACAATAGAAAATGCATCCCAAAGTCTCTGACTTGGAACAGAGATTGCTGAACAGCCTCATTTTGAATCTATAGTATAGACAATGTTTAGTCATGAACACACTTTAGTCCATAAAACACGTTTTACTCCTCCCAGCTGGATGTTACTGCACATCTGGAAAACAAAGGGCATATCACTTAAACCAAAACAAGGGAAGAGTTAACTTCAGCAATAAAAAAAAGTCTGTGTTCTTGCTGGAGCCCCTTGTTTGGACGCAGCGTGCTTGCCACCAAGAGCTGGAAGAGGAGAGACATCACAAAGTCAAGGGAAGCGGCATCAGGCAAGAAACTACTGTTCCACCAACCTATTTCTGCTGGCCTCCTCCTCCTCCTCCCTCCCAGCAGGGTGGTGGGGTAAGTGCAGGAGGAGGCTCCTTGTGGAAAACCTCTTCAGAGGAACTGGACACCTGGGAGCTGCTGAGGAAAGATATATCCACTTTCCAGGCAGCAGTCATTGTGCTGAATTTCGTTCTGAGTGACAGTGTGTTTTGGCTCCTGCCCTCTCCCCAGCTCATCAGTGCAAGGCAGCGAGTTGGGGGAAACTTGCCAGAGTGCAACGGTGGGTCCTGTGTTTGCTAATGACCAGTGAACAGCTGCCGCAGCATCAGGACTTCAGTAACCATCTAGCTGAAGCACTGAGAAGAATGTGACCTTCAGTCTACATTTCAAAACACAGCTTGTGACTGGCTAAAAAAGGAGGAAATAGGCCAAAGCCTATTAACCTGCAGGCTGTAGGATGGATAACATTATATAGATGCACATACTGTCTTTCTTCACCCTCCCTACAGGAGAGGCCCCCATCACGACCCTACACAGCCACAGGATGGTTGATGTTCCAGCTCTGCATGCCTGAATTGCTTTTTTACACCTTGGTGGCTCAGGGAATACTGTGATTAACATAACGGACATGACAAAACAGAGCAAAAAGTGTTCCTTCCCCAAACCATAAGAAGCGGGCAACATTTTTTGGCAACATTCTAGTCACACCTGCAAGCAAATAATGTCAATCAAAAGACTTTGTGGGGAGAATTGGCAGCATTTAATCCTGTTGCTTTTTATTGATCCCTGCAGTCCTAATATAAAGTGACGTAATAATGAACGATGTGCAGTTCCTTATTCAGGGCTGCCATGCATCAATTTTATGATGTGTATTGGCTATCTCCGTAATGACAGAACCACCACTTTTCTCTGCAGGGCTGCATTAAATCAGTATTTTAAGCTGTCAGGTAATAATTCCAAGCTTTAGAATAATAAAGTATATTTAAACCATGCTCCAACATCAATACAGTGAATGGAAAAACATGCTCCTTTCCTGAAATTTTTTTTTAGAAGTAATTTCATTGTGTTAAATGGCATTTTTTTGTTGATTTTTGTTTTGTTTTGTTTTCTGGCATACAGAGAGCTACTCTTCTTCTATAGTAACAGCACAATAAAGATGTGGAGGCTGGAAGTGAGGAAAGCCACCTGCAATTTAAGCTTAGAAGGCAAAGTGCTCTGTGCAGCCAAGCACACACTGAAATAGTCCAGTTTGCTTCCAAGCTTGGCTTTCCCTTTAGAAACATGGAATTCCTTTTGGGTCAGTCATCTCTGACTTCTTAGTGTCTCTTCACATCTAGGCTGAAGCTACCAAAAAATGCATGCCTGGACTGTAACAGGTGAGAAACTCAGCCACATGAGTGCCTCACCCAGCCTCTTCCTAGAAACCCAAGGTCTCCCCTCCCAGGGAATCATGGCATATTAGGTCCATCCCTATTCCACACAGTGCCAGCAAGTGACTGAGTATCAGTAAAAGTATGAAGTAAAGGAGGAGGCAAAGAAACTTCCATGTTCAAATCCTGGTAAGAGAGTAACTTATGCGATTAGATAAGTTATCTCATTTCCCAGTGAACATCTGACACCAGTACAGTTGAAACCGTTTTCTGCTACAGCCTCGTAGTGATGGCAACATTCCCAGTATCAGAGAAAGCCTAAAAACATGTCTAGTGGTATTTAAAATGTTGGCCTATCCGATGGGATTTGCATCTGCATGCACTCAATGTCTATTGTATTAAAGCCGTGAATCATGGCTTCTATTGCAGGGCCAGAAAGGAATTTCCCTCCCCATATCAATAAATAACTTGGCTTCCTATTTTTTTTCCTGTCTTTGTCATCTTTTCCTCCCTCTGCAGAGTTGCAGGCCAACTAGAGCTGAAGGCAGGACAGACAGACTGACTGGTGTCCTTGCTGCTATGATATTCTTCACTGGTGTGCCCTACTCACATGCTCAGGGCACAAACCTGACAAGTGGATGGTCAGCTCAGGAACAAGCCTGAATCCTGCCATTAATATTCCCCGCCTCTGTAAGCAGAGCAGAGGACTGGTGCATGAGCCTGACTCATTCTGCATGTGGCATTATACTGCACCATTACATGTTAAATGTATGGCACATCAACTGCTCAGGGGATCAGCAATAGCACAGGACCGGAGGCTGTCATTTTCAATGAGACCCAGCAGCAACCACACATCACTGCAAAAAAGCTGCTGAGGGCTCTCAGCCCATTTCTGAATGGTTTGGTGCAACTAAAGTATGAAAGAAAAAGCAATACGTGGACAAATCTATGTTCAAGGCTGGGCAGGCTCCTTCATCTCTCAAGTCTGGCCTGCTAGAAAGCAAAATGGGACAGAAATAGTAAAGAAATTCTGGATTTTTGTGTAGTATTCTATGAATGGTGGGAAGAATAGTGCAACAAACAGTAGGAGAAAATACTTACAAGTAGTTATTTAGGCTCCCCTCAAGGGTTAATGGCCCCACCGTGAAGAACACTTTTCTAGCAAGCAAGCAAGCAAAAGTGCCTTATTTACTCAAATTATTTGGGTGGCATGTATGAAAACGCTTCCAGCAGGGGTAAAAGGGTCCATTCAGGACCACAGCTGTCTCCATCCCTTCATACATCTAGCAACATCAGGTAATTTGAGTTACAAGCCTTTGCCTCATAACATGATGTAGCTACTGGATTAGCTGAATGATGGATTAACTAGGAATGAAAGCTGGAAAGTCCATCAGGGACTATTTATGTACTGGTACACACCTCCTTATCCAGCCCCTGTGCATCATTTCAGGAACTGTCCTAATAATTTAACAGTTTCATCTTCCTCAAGACTTGGAAACATTTCTGTCTGGAGGTTTTTCACCCAAAAGAAAGGCTTGAGTTGTACAGACTGACTGTCTAGCGCAGATTCAGCTGCCCTCTAGATAGCCAGCATCTCTAAAACTTTTGTTCACTTCCTTTGAACTATCTTGAAATGTTCTGTGTATTAGTTTACACTCTTCTGACATGCCAGTTGCTTCACAGGACACAATCTGACACCAACTGCAAGTTACCTGGAAGACCGAAGACTGCTACTGTCTCTCCCCTGCAACATGCTAGGTGTGCTGGGTGAGGGCTTCACTTGTCAAAACCCCATCCCTCCCTGCCCGGAGGGAATCGGTGAGCTCCCAGGATTGCACTGGGGCTGTGAAAACAGCCTTAGTGTAAAGTGCAGAACGCAGCTCACACTGCACTGAACTCTCTTGAATTTGTCCTCCTTACATCTTTGATTCAAAGATCTTTTCTTGACAAGTTTTCCACAGAGCTTGACTTTTCAATTGACTGTCTCTATTTGCTAAATTGCTCTGAAATTCCCTGTTCAGACAAGTGATGAATGCTGCTACTATGCACCTCTCAAAACACCAAGCCCTTAAATCTCCAGATGTTTTACTGCCATTCAAAACATGCGGCTTTACTTTGCCCCTGTGAAACAGTCAGTGCCATTCCCAACACGCAAATGCAAACACAGGAGACTTCACAAAATCTAACATGAGCCAAGCGAGGCTCGCCTCTATAGCCAATGGAAGAAGGCGGCTCCCGAGTGAGAGCCATCCAGTTCAGGTGTTTTCTGCTGCTGCCCAGGTAAGGAAGTGTGGGGAGAGGAGTCTCACTTCGGTCAAGGCTGGCCTTTGTCAGTGTACCCCAAGACTGCAAGCCATCCTGGAAGACAACAGCTAAAGTGGGAATACAACAGAAAACTCCTGACCTGCAGCTTTATGCTCTGGCCGCAAGTTTATCTTTCCCTTCTCGGTAGGTAGAATGGGGACTGGACTTTAAACACTTAGCCAGCATGGGCAGAGGAGAGCGGAATTACATCTGTTAAGACTCCTGTTATATGCTGCTTGAATTGATGGATGCCCTAAAGAACACATATGGAAACTGTCCTTAGTTTCTGAGGTGGGATAAGATACTTTGCAGTAACTGTTCCAGAAGTACTCCTTTTGCAATGCTCTATTCCAGAATAATTTCTCTGCTGTGGGGAGTACATCCATTATTTTCAAGTAAACCACAGAAAGCTAGAAAAGTATGAATGGTTGCATTAAAATTAAAATGTGACATGGTATGAAGTATATATAATCTTGCACTATTTGCATTAATTTTGATGATTTTCACCCCAAACTCATTGCCAGTTCAACCCTCATCAAGCTAATGGATGGATCTGCCCAGTATAGGGAGACCAATATACACGCACGCTTACCTGGTTCCTTTATCAAGGGGAAGACATTTGGACTCATGTTGGCATGGATTTAGATCAGGAACACAGTGGTTAATCACCTCATCACACAGTTCACCTGAGGCAAAAGAAAAGCAATAAAGCTGTAACACAACTTGGACAATCCTGAAGCAGCTTCAACCATGATGTTCAGGGATGGCAAATCTCCCTAAATGGAGACAGCTCAGTAGTTCAGCAGGAAGCGACAATATTGCTTGTGAGGGCACGTGAGACTTCATTAAATTGGGCTCCTTTGACCTATAGTGACTGTACTGTTTCCATCACATGAATTTGAAAGGCTGGTGTAAAAAGTACTGACATATAAACTCCACTTGGAGACAGGCCAAGGATCAAATGGGCAGTTCCTGACCCAGAACCTCTTATATCAAAGCAAGAAAGTGACACAAAAGCGAAGTTGCTCATTAGACCGTAACATTTTCACACTGAAACATATTTTAGCCATAGTTAATACTCTGCTAAAGAAGCCGATTGGACATCATTCTGGAAAAGAACAACAACCCACAAACCCTCCCCCCAAAACCTCTGTGACTCTCAATAATAGGAACCAGCTTTAGGACTGCATGCAATTATAAAACATTCACTGTTTATAAGAAAAGTACTAGCTCTATTGTGCTCACAGGAGATGATGTCTTTTCAGAAAAAAATCCATCACATGTAAGCTCAGCTCAGCTGTTTCTAGGTATGGCGTGTTACATGCCATGTACCTCCCTGGATTTGTATAAATTTTAATAATTAATAGTTCTAGAATGTTCAAAACCAGATAGTTTATTTAAATACCACCCTTCTCCGAGTCCTAAATTATTAGGACACACTTCAGTACCCCAGGATTTGAGATCCAGCCAAAGACCACAGAAATCTTTGCCTCCCCAAGAAACCAACAGAAACCTAGCCCACACCTCCCAAAGCCTTGCAGGAAAAGCAAAGGTCAGGTACTCTCAACATGGAAACCCCCAAAAGCTACAGTCCCAAAGTCCCTCATGCAGCTATAGCAGAAGACCACATCTGCAGGGTTTCAAGGTTATGCATATTTTGTGTGCCTATACACGATACATACCATCACATGAGCAACAAACCATGTGGATAGTGTGGGAAAATGGATAACGTGGGAGGCACTGGTGGGCTGGCAATGTTTTAGCAGTATTTTCATGAAGCTGTAGCTCCACCTGTCTTGGGAGAAACTCCATTTTCAAAAATCCTTACATTTCTAACTCTAGTGGCTACAGAGAAACACTTGAACACACAAGCCAGCAAACCACAAGATCAAAATTCAGATGGAAAATGCAAATCTGAACCGTCTGTCTTTCATCAGTCTTGTGATCTGGCAGGGATGACTGAGAGCACAATTTTGGGGATGACGCTGGTGGTGACAGGTACGGTTTAAGTTGTTAACACCACCAGCTCACTCCTTCAGGTGATTTCTCCCACAACTCCAGCCTCCCTACAGTGCAAGCTACATAGTTCTTTATTTGACTCTTGATATTAGAATGGAAGTATAATATGTATTTGCAAAATTACTCAATTTTGGTTTTGTTTCAAGCATGGAACATCTAATATATCTGCTTTTGAGAGTTGTCAAGCATAAGTGACAAAGTGGAGCAAGAAGGCATGGAGGCGTGAGAGAGGATACTACCAGTATAAACCCTGTATTCATGTGCCATACATACCCTCATGACTTTTAGTGGGCTGGGTTTGGCAATACCAGAGAATTCTAGCATGGCAATCTGCAGTGGACAGTTTATTGTTCATAGCATCAGTTATAAGACAACCAATTCCATCTGGAGCCAAGGAATCCCAGGAAGCCACCACTATTAAGTACTACCAAGCCTTTTACAGCCCTGGACAAATCTTGGGCAAATGTAATGAATGTATCCAGCTCAGGAAGGGGGACATGCCAATGAAATTGAATGCTGCAAATCCATGGGAACCAGGGAAACTGATCATTCGCTGGGCTTGAGGTTTGCCATTGTACTTTGTTACACCTCAAAAGCAACTAGACGTTCAAGTCTTCCAAATATGAACAAAACTGTCATTGGGGACAGCTATTAACACATTTTTGAGGTGGCAGAACTGGGGATAGGTCTGCTTACTAAGCAATCCTCAAATCCACAGCCCACCAACCCTCCCAATTACTAACAAGCAAAGCGACTCCCTCGGCCTTTGGGCAGACACGAACATGAGCAGGTCAGAAGTTGCTACGACGCCTGGACAACTGCCAGTTTGTTGTCTTGATATTCCTCATGTCCCTTGTGTACTATGAATCTTATGTGAAAATAAACATGAAAAAAAAGTAACGGGCTGGTGACATTAAAAGAACTCAATGATCTAAAGCTGGAAATATTTTTGGAAGATCATTTAATAACTGAATATGGTGTGGATAGATGCCTTCAACTATCCTTTCACCAAAAATGATCAAAACATACTTTTGAAGTTTTGGTTTTTTTTGTTTTGTTTTGTTTTTAAGAAAAGGAAACAGGCTTTAAAAAAATAAGAACAGTTTCATAAACTTTCAAAGGAAATCATAACTCTTCTTAAAGTATTCTTCTCAACAGTCTTGATAAGTGCTTAGAGATCCAGTAAAAATCTCCCCAAATATCAAATATTATGACTCACTGTGTCATTCTGAAGGCACCACTATCAAAATGTAGGAGAATTCTAGGCTAGGTACCAAACATAGCATCCAAAAAATTTTATCATTTTTCATGCAAAACTTGGAACATTTAAGGATCCTTCCTGTTATTTTTCCCATCTATCACTCATTAGGGAGCTCACTTGGGAATGCCTTGCAACTAAAGCAGCCTCATCTCAGGAAGAAAATTCTTCTTGATACATTATTTCAGGCTCCACCAGTGTTCACTAGATGTTGCAGAAAGCATGCCAGGGAAATAAAACACTTTCTGAAAAGCAAAACCCAAGGCACCAGCTACATGAAGACTTTCTCATATTTTATTCACTCAGAAAATATCTGGGCCAAAAAATCTGCCCTCGGACCTGAGAATGCAATATTAATTGGCCGCTTTAATGTCAGTATCAGAGGAAAAATCTGATCCTCTTTTTTTGGAGTGACACAGGGCTGCTTCTCTGTGCAGCAATTAAAGGTCTAGTCCAAATTTCTCATTGGATAGCTATGTGAACCTAAAAACAAACTGGACATTAATCTTAGGCCAACTTCTAGCAGCACTGACTCTCTTTGTGGAAGATACTTGATCATGCTAAAACAACAGAAAACTTCAGTGTAATGCTTTCCCAAATGTAGAAAATAATCCAACCTCCCCATTTTCCTCTCTCCTGTGTATTCTCAAATCAGAGCTCCAATTTGGGTACACAAGAGTTTCTGAAGTCCTTATATAAAAGACAGGAAAATGACAACTGTTTTTCTTTTCTAATCAGTTAAACAAATTTTTTTATCCCAAAGAATGTTTTTTGTTTCATCAAGGCACACTTACTCTCTTTCATCAAAGCCAAAGAGAATAGATCAACATGCAATGCACCCCAGTGAAGAACAGATTAAGACTATGTCAGATTTACAAGAGGAAAACCACTTATGCCATCAGATTTTACTTTTCATAGTAGCTGGAGGTATTAAGTCAATAATGTTCTGTGGTCTGTAGAACTGAGGTATGATACGAAGAGGGTACCTTTATAAAGATAGCCACATCCTCAGCTGTGTAGGCACTGCATTTCAAACTTCTTAAGGCCAGTGGTAATGTGCTGGTAATTAGTGCTTGTTTAGGAGAAGCAAGCATTAGACAGATGAAGGAAGCAGTCTGATCTGCCACAAAAAATGCGACTTTCAGATTAGAACCAAGTTGTACTGACAGGTGGAACACTGGCAGGTGGATCTCCCATTGCTGCTGTCTCATGCATTAAAAAAACAAAAAACAACAATAAAAAGAGAGAAAAAAAAATCCCCAAACAATACAAAAGGTATTTTTCCCCTTTGAAACTACTTCCCTCGTCCTCTTCACCAGCATTACTCGTTGCTTTTCAAAAAAACACAGCAAAACATTTTTTTGTCTCATGCAACATTTTCCTGCTCTTAATTTTTCAGCAAGATCATGAATTTCATGGGGCTTTCCACATTCACTTTTCACAGGGCTCACTGCTTATGAAGAGCTGCCAAGAAACATGCTTTAGCTTTTCTGTAGCCTTCCACACGTCTCAGAATGAAGCCAAAACAACAATAGAGCAATAAAGATGACTTTTACACACAGTTTAATAATAATCTTTCTTTTTTCCGTTCTGTGCTGTCATGAGAGCTATATATTTCATGCCACATTAGACTTTTAAAACCAGGATCCAAGTTACATTAATCCTCCTTAATCGGTAAAAGAGAGATTGGGTGCAATAATAGTATTTTACTTACTTATCTGTAAGTAAAACTGCAGTTCTGAAAAGACAATCTAGACCATCAATTTGCAACCAAGGAGTTAGATGATTTTTCTTTTGTTTCATATGTCAGTTGGGTGATACTTTTTTCTCTCATTCAGAGTATTCATGAAATAATTGATAAAGCAATATAGAAGATATTCTCATCCTTAATGTGAGAGAAGCTTTTGTAGGGCCTGGAAGACTAAAAGCAAAAATGCTGTCAAGAATTTCACAATATTACTTGAGAAAAGGAAAGTGCTTACAGTGAAGAAAGGATGAAGAAAGCCTGGCCTTTATCCACAGAGCAAACTTTTTACAGGCTGCACAGGGAGAAGATATATATTTGAGTGGTTAAATAGTATGTTGCAATTTTCTGAACTTTGCCAGGTAAGTTGGAATGGAACTCTTCTCCTTACTGCTAATAAAAAATACTGTACTGGTTTTCTCATAAGAGATTACTCATTTTATATCTAATAACTTGTATCGGAAGAAATGTTTTTTGCATTTTGTTTTCCCCTTGTCTCTTTTCAGCTATTAAAAAGAAGTCAGTGCCAATGGGAAATTTCAGGAGAACATAGAACCTAAAAATGGTTGGGTGGAACAGACATAGGATGTTCCTCCAAGAAAATAATTCAGTTAGGAATGTTGTTGATGTTTGATGAAAAAGATTTGAGGCTCATCTTAGAAAATAAAAAATGAATTTTTTACTTCCAAACGGTTTCAACTTGCAATGAAGAAAAGAGAAACTCTGTGAAAATCCTTCAGTAGCAAATGCACTCAGCTGCCATGTTAGATATCAACACATAAAAGAAATTACCTGAAATGCACTGTAGCAGAATTCTCTGTCTGGATTATTGATGAGGTTGGCTGTTGCTTGACGAACACTGCCCACAATACTTAGTGGGCAAAGAACTAAAAGTTACTTTATGCTTTTTATTCTGTGTTAATACTTTAAAAACTCATATCTGAGTTTTCACGTATCGGGTTTTGGCCTATTAAGTGAGAACCTGAAGTTAGACTCCACATTGAGATTCCCAAAGTGGCTTGTTTTTCAGAATTAAGGAGCAATTATCTCTACTCTTAAGGTTAAAAAAAGGGATAACTGATTAAACAACAAGATCTGGGTAGAGAAATAATGATCCTTTCATTATTTTTGAATCTTGAACAAAGAATATGTTCCAGTTCTATGCACTGCCAAAGTACGAAAAATCATATTCAACATCACAAATGCCACAACAACACAGTATGTAAAACATTAACTAAACCAGACAATTTCCAGTGCTCTTACAAGGTGGTAACCTGCATATAGCATTAACCCTCAGAACCACTGTGTCTGGAATAGATCCTAATTTTGCTGGACCCCCTACATTTTTGAGCCATATTACTTCATATGGATGTTTTCCAATTAGGTGATTTATCTGGAATCTATTGGGGATCAATTAATTTATTCACACAATCTAGTGCATCCAGCCACATCTGAGGTGCCACACATTTTCTGAGATGTCCTTTCAGGGCTGGCAGATAGGACACCAGATACACTGTAGACTCATGCACGTCTGAATGGGAGGATGGGGAATAGGGGATGCGGTGGTCCTTCATGGGCTGCAGGGGGACAACCTGCTTCACTGTGGTCTTCTCCATGGGCTGCAGGGAAATTTCTGCTCCAGCACCTGGAGTACCTCCTCCCCCTTCTTCACTGACCTTGGCATTTGCATAGTTGCTTCTCTCACAATTTTTTCATCAGCGTTGCTGATGGGATAAGCTTTAGGCAGTGGCAGGTCTGACAGGGGAGCAGCTCCTGATCTCTTCTCACTGTGGAAGCCACCCCTACAGCCCGCCACCTCCCCTGCTACCAAAACCTTGCCACATAAATCCAATACAGTCTTTGAACCAATAGAGGTCTCTGAAGAATACTTTATATGCAAAAAGATTTACTTATTTCCTACTGGCAGTTCTAACATGGCCATCACTGTGGTGTCAGAGTGCTGAATACATTGACTGTCCATAGGAGGACTCTGCTCCTCCCAGCTTTATTAACCATGCAGTATGCAGCACCTGCCAGTAAGCAGGTAAGTAATGGGCTTGTGGTTAACTTCTCATCCTCTGATGTGTTTCTTCACAGACTGGATTTAATGAATCATGAATCCCATTTCAGGATGACATTCACGCCACCCATCCTTTAAGACAGTAGTAGCTGAGATTCCTTTTTCTTAGCTGTATACTGTGGTCCTGATGAATAAAGAGAAATTCTCCAGTAGATGTGGTTCCCCAAACATGACACATTACATTTTACAAATGGGAATATGACCAGAGGAAATCCTGGAGCTGAGAGCTCCAACATGACAGAACACCCATACTGAGACTAAAGACAGGCTGCAGCACTGCCAGTTACTGTGCTATTTCCTTCTTCAGTGCCAGTACAATGAGATAAGAGAGTCCAATCTGATAGCAATGAAATGTGCTTCTCTCCTAATAAAAGAGGGCTGGAAATGGGCTTTGGCTCAAGCCTAACAAAGCTAAAAACTTCCAGCTCTTCCAGCATTTCTTATTCATAGTTATACAAGTGGGAAATGTGGGTGCCTTTTTATTTTTTCGCACAGAAAGGAAACACATTTCACATTTGCCAAGTAACTAAAACTGAGAAACTTCCATGTAAGGCAGAACTCCTTCAAATAAAAGGAAGAAAATACACCAAACTTTGACCACAATTTTCTCTGTTTGTCTTGAGGAAATTATGGCTAAAGTTCCAAAATTTTAAAAGAGGCTGATAGTTAAGTACTTGTTTAAGCCTTCAGTGTTTATTAGGCAGTCCATATCCTTGTGGAACCACAAGGCTGAACCACACTACCTAAAACCTTCCTGTTCCTATTACAAACACATAGCTAAAAACTCGGAAGGGGGAAAAAAACCAACCTACAGTGCAATGATCCACTTCTGCTTCATTCAGCTGTCACTGGTGCCCATCTCAAGGGTTGTTGTAAATCAGTCTCACAATGGTTAGCGATGGGAAAAGAGCTGGAGAGCTCCAGCAAAGAGTGTCAGCCACAAGTCACCACACAACTTCTTTCTTCCAGAGTTGTTTAGCTTGACTAAGTGCTTGGCTTTGGCCATGCAACATTACCACAATCACATACGCCAGAAAAAGGGACCATAATCACTAACAGTGAGTAGTGTTCTGTCTAAAAGTGGCATAACTGCAAAAATCTCAGATACCATCTACCACAGGACACCACAAGGTCCCCTAAGGTAAAATAGATCTTAGCCTTCTCTTCCAAACACATAAAACCAGAAATAGTTTCTAGCTTTTTTTTGAGACAGAGATTTTTTTTCTGTGATACAAACTGCTTGCAGCTTTTTCCCAGGGAAACAAACTATTTTAAAACACTTGTTCCCCCTGCTCCCCACCATGGGATGCCATGTATTTTAGAAAAGACCTATTTTCAGTAGTAGAAGCCACTAATTTTTTTAGTTAGGTTTCAGAACAAAGAGGTGTGGCTATTTGCTGAGGCTTTTTGGGATCCTTAGCAAAACCAGAAATATTTCCTGATTTTTTTGTGTGTAAGCACTACACATTTCTGCTTCTGGCTAAAATCAAATAGATAGGAAGAAGGAAAAGTCACAGCAAACAAACAAAACTAAATAAACTAGCAAGTAAAGCATAAAACCATTCAAAGTACATACTACATGTTTGGTACAGCCCATTTCATCCTTTATGTATGTTTGGACGCCTCTTCAAGGGAGAGCACAGAGGATAGTGAGACTGAGGAAAGGATCTCTTTTTGGAGGTATGAAATTCTACATTTGGATCTAGAACTGTAAGGAAAACAGTGATGGCTCTCAAGAAGGTCTATGACAGTAGCGAATAGAAAAAAGGAATGGAAGGGAAAAATTGTATGAATTTTGTCCTACATTTTAAACCACAACGCCAGGGAGACAGCGGAATGCTTATATTGATAGCTGGAGATAGGCCATGTTAAAGCCAAAAAGACAAAAATTAGAAAAATACAAAAAGGAAGAGAACTGGGGTGACTGATCTAATTCATAGCTTCCTCCTTTGATGTTCCTATATATGTTTCTTTTTGAAGAGGAGGAAAGCCTACCAAACCGTAAGGAGGAGCTGGACCCTATCAAGGGGTCTGACCAGGCTGTAAACCAACCCACAGACTGCTCGGGCTTTAGAGCTGGCTGGACTTTGGGTACACGATTATCCTGGAGGAAATACATATTTATAATTTAGCTTCAGGATTAAAATAACCAGTTGAGGAGAGGAAAAATAAGACAGCAGCTGACAATAAAAGCCATCAGGACTCTGCTACACAGCATGAGTATTGGTTTGGTTATGTAAATACAGGCAACACACATTGAAAATATTGACTTTAAGAATAGTGAGGAAACCTGGTGGTGCAGGTAAGGGCTTGAATCTTTTTTATGGCAATCAGCTATCTGCCTAGCCTCCCTCTCAGTTTTGTCTTCTTTAACTTATGTTTACCTGTTTCATAGAATCCATTTGTATTTGCACATTGTTTTAAAGTTATTAGATGGAAAGGAACTAGGAAGGAGGTTATTGTGTGACTGTCGGTTGTTTTTTGGTGTGGGTTTTTTTTTTGTAAATGAAAGTGAAATGGGGCTGGAGTGTGGGAAATTCTTTCCTTCAGCAGTCACTTAACAACTTGGCCATTTTTCATCTACTTTGAGTGGGGGAAAAGACTGTCAAAGAATTTTAAAGCAAAACACTGCAAAAAGTTATTAATTGAAGAAAGATCTTTGGCCTTCATTATTCCAACCAATGAAAGCAAAATTTATGCATCATTATTTAGGATATCGTTTTCTAAAAAGGCTATAACAAGTAAAAGTAGACAGACAGAAGATAAAGAAGGAAAATACTAAGGTATGGAAAAAAACAAACCCTGGATACTGCAACTCTGTCAATAGTCAACATTTCCAACACACGCATTTTTAATTTGCATTTCATTTAGGAATATAAGATTCACTATCATGATTTAACCATTACTCAACTAAACCAAGGGGGATCCTAAATATTTGTTACAGAACAACACACATACCCGCTCAGAACCACACACATACACACTTGGATTTTCTTCCTCCCTGTATTCAGACTATTCTTTGTATTACAACGTACATTTATTTCATACATGCAGTGTTTACTGTAATAGCATTGCAGTCTTACCAGTATTACCGCATCCAAGACCACAAGTGTGATGAGGGATTCAGACTACCTACTTCGCAGTGCTACCTGAGCCCGCCTGCCTCTACAGTCGAGAAAAGAAGGAATCTCCAATAGCTGAGCTGGGCATCTATAACCAACAGCCTGAATGTTACTCAAAACATCACAGATTATCAGTAGAGAAACATCTAGCCTGATCTCCAGTGTAACATAGACTGCTCTTGGATTAACTTGTTTTTTAATTACAGCATCTGCTGAGAAATCCAGTTTGTATCTAGAACCAACAAGTCTTGTATAATTACATTGATAAAAATTTATGGTCTGGATTTTTTCAGCCACAAAGGCCAGCCAATGAATCTTTTAAAGAAATTTCTATTGTCCATAAAAGTGTTTGTGGGAAAAAAAAAAAAAAGGGCAAAATAAAAGCTTGCTCTGTCTGCCTATTTTTTGTTAAGCCAAATAACATTTTTCTTGAGATCTTCAAGACCTATTCTCAATCCCCCAATGTTTTTTTATGTTTCACCTCTAATCCTCTTTCTCATCTCTCAACTTGCTTCTTGAATTCTGAACAACAGAACTAAGTATAATATTTGGGCACAACACAAAGAGATATTACCTACGTTTTCTGTTCTATTAGATACACCTTGCCTATGGCTATCACTGCCTTTTTAGGCAAAGTACCACATTGAGAGCTTATTGTCCCCCAGACTGCTTCACAGAAAAACTGCTTCCATGGAAAGTATCCTCCGTCATCCATTCTTTGTTCATATAAATATAGATAAAATCCATACACTTGGCAACTCTGAAACACACTCTGAAGTTTGTTAACACAATGTTTAGCACAGTCAGCACCTGAGAGGGAGGCAGGTAACTCAACGCACAATTCTGAGCACAGGAATAAGTATTCCTGGTGCCTCCAGTGACCTGCTTTCTCTCTGAAATGTTAGCATTCACTATTCTTAGCATATTCAACACAATATTAAAGTCATCTGCACCTTCTTTTTTTTTTTTTTTTTTAATAGATACTGCCATAGTAGCTTCAGGTATTGCTTCAGTATAAAAAGTTTTATTTAAAAAGAATATACACAAAGATGCCCTGGCTGTCACAGGAGACTTCAGTCAAACTCTTTGGTCAATAGATCCCTCTCTTTTCAGGTCAGGCACACAAATCATAGAATCATAGAATCATTAAGGTTGGAAAAGACCTCTAAGATAATCTAGTCCAACCATCAACCCAACACCTCCATGCCTACTAAACCATGTCCCAAAGTGCCACATCTACACGTTTTTTGAACTCCTCCAGGGATGGTGACTCCACCACCTCTCTGGGCAGCCTGTTCCAATGCTTGACTACCCTTTCAGTAAAGAAATTTTTCCTAATAACCAATCTAATCCTTTCAAAGTGCTTCTTCATGACTTCCTTGTGTGCTTCCACGGCATTTCCTTAGCTGCTGTTCATTCAATCAAGCAGCTTCAGATGATGACCAATTGCTTGTGTTTGGATTCAACTCTTAGAGGACCCTCAAAACCACGGCTCAGATTTGCTTGGCTTGTATGTAACTTTTGTTTGGCTGATGGCTTCAATTCTTCCAACCATTTTATGCTGTTCCCTGCCTTTCTGCTCTGAGAGGGCCAGGTGTACCTCTGAGGGACATTTCAGCCCAGCCAGCTGCACTGCAGTGAGTCCTTCCGTGTGACTGATCAGGTTTGATGAAATATCCCCGTCCAAAATGGGAGTAAAGCAGGTTAAGGCAGTTCTTTTATCACAGTTCACTAAACTCTCCCTATTTTTAAGCAATATGAACTATTGCAACCCTTCAGATTTATAATTTAAGCAACAGCCCTATTTCTGCAACTTTTTTCACTTATGATTCATATTATATTTTCCAGAAGTATTTCCTGCTCTTCTTCAAAAATTCAGTTTGTTTCAACTGTAGTCAAAGCTATTGCCTGCATTGTGATAGCAAGTGCTTTTTGTGCGGTATATACAATCTTATGTACCCTACATTGCAAGACTGGGGTCTAGTATTTGACAAACTCCTGCTAATAAGCATAAGCACAGCACAGACAATATTCAGGTAAAAAAAAAAGCTGGAAGTTGATTAAAAATATTTCAAAACTGATTCTGAAGTATCATATCATATGAGTTCTCTGGCCCCTATTCAGACTGCCATTTGAGAAGAAATCCCAATGTAGTTCTTTCCTGCCTTTTTTGTCTGCAAAAACCAAGATATCTGCAATATGCCTGTGAAAAGGAAAGTGCATTTGTATATATACTGGATTCAGTTTCTTACTAGGTATGTCTTTTCTTGGCTGGGCAAATGTATTTCCTCTTGTAAATGTAAAGACTCTGCCTCCTTGTATAGAGTTTTGTTTGAAACCACCCAAGAACAGCTCACATAAAGAGTGCACACGTAAGCACAATGGGCTCAACATCCTATAAGCAAAACTCTTTACTCTGCTAAGCTGACGTTTTTCAGTTTTTGGCAGAAAGATCATTCTAGAACTCTAATAAATGTACATTCAAGTCATAAGGCTTTTCTCAGCTAAAGATTTACATGCGCCTCCTTTGTATCAGCCACAAAAGTATTTTAAGAGTTTGGAAATTCTAGAAGCTTTCCTCCTGCCTTACTCAGCCACTCAAGCTTGATCCTCATTAAATCCCCTGACATGTAATATATTCCAGTGTACAAGAAGCCCTTCATTACTTCTCCATGCTTAGAAGGTAATAAACCCATTTCAAAGGATGGAAGTAGGAACTATTGCAGGTGTTTCCTTACCACTCCATGTTGAGCCAGGAAGGCTGTGCTAACGCAGTTTGAATGAGTCAACAGTATGCTCCAGTAATGACTTGAGAAAAAGCATTTTGAGATTCCAGTTAGGAGGGTTTCTGCTCTTGCAGAAGGTTTAGGAAGGAATTTATCTGAAATGCAGGATGGGTGCTGGAGATACTAATTCCATTTCTAACTCAGTTACCAACTTCTGTCACCGTGGACTTAGTGGGTGACTGCACATCTGCCAAGCTGGGCTAACTGCCATGGGCGCGCTCTGAAGACTACAACTGAGCCTACAGTTTCTTACACAGCCTTTGCTTCTCCATGTGTGAAATGGAGATAATGAATTTAAACAGCATATTGTTAGGCTCATTTTATTTAATAAATGCAGACCTATGAGATCTCAGGTGAAAGCCATGCCCCAAAAGCTATTTTCCTACCATAATTTAAACAGGAACTATTTTTATTTTCCAAGATTCAGAACAGATGTATATCAGACTCAGTTCAGTACTGGGAATATTTCTGAAATACAGTTACAGAATGTGCATGCAGAAGTACAAATTTCTCTGACACCTTAAACTTCACGATTTTTTAATGTATTTTACAATGAAGCATCAGTATTTTGACTCAAAAAAGTAGCCATGTTTGTCAGCACATGTATTGCTATACTGGTGGAACATCCTTTCAGTAAGACATCCAGGTTGCTTTAAAATGGGACTAGATTCTTGGTTAATTACACACTCATGGACAAAGTAAACGTGCATTTGGACCCTTCCCTTCAGGCACTGAAGGGACTCCTCATGGATTCCTGTTCTTCTTTGGTTGTGACCCTTTCTTACCTGTGTAATTAGGAGGGCAGAGACAGACATAGTTGTTGATCCCATCCACACATGTAGCGTTATTCTCACAGTCATTATCTTCGCAGTCATCTGGGTTTATTTCACACCTCTCCCCCTCATACCCAAGGACACAAGAACAGCTTTGGAGAAAGAAAAAAATGAATAAAAGTTAGCATGGATCTGAAGGGGCAGGAGGTTTGAGGTATAAAACTGAAATTAAAACATATAAAAGTGAGTTGCTGGAGCCAAATTCACTGCTATTGTGAAGTACAGAGCACTTTAACCCTATGTGTTTGGTGAAGGATGCAGTCTGATGGTTCATGGGGTCATGTAATTATTAAGAGATAAAAGCATCAGCAGGAGACAGCCTCTGTCGTGCTTCCCTTTGCTTTCTTTGTTGATAACCCTAGCCCTGAATTGAAGTAAGCAACTCCAGGGCAGGAGAGTAAACACTCATCACAATACTCAAATCCTTGGCTTCTCTGTTAATGATTTTGTGAGTATATGGATACTTGCCTACTGAGGACTGCACAATCCTAGGGTGACTTGGCAGCTTTTAGATAGCTTGCTCTCTTTAAAGAACAACGGCTTGAATTGAGTTTACAGACACGAACATTTTCTTCTCATTACCACTTTGTCACTTGTCCAAACAAGAAATGTTTGGGAATGATTGCTTTTACAAGTGAAGTAAGGTTTCGGTACTTCTACAGCTCCTCCAACATCTATTTGTAGAAGAGCTGATGATGTCTCGATAATTCAACTAAAACACAAACAAACAATGGCAGAGCTAGGAATGGTTCTGTGAGGATGTGGATCTATTGAAGAATAATTGCACTAAATATTTTATCTCACAAGACTGTGATGTATGGTCCCTAGAGAGAGTGTAAGAAACTAAGTGGTTGAAGAATGACTTTAATTTTTTTTCAATCTCAGTTTCCTCTCTAGATCTACAAGTTATGATTGCTAAGAGAACCTTTATATTTTAAAATAGCTGTAAGTGATAAAGAGGTGGAGGCCACAGTTTCCCAAAAGAGAGTCTAAAAACATGTGTTAAGTGCTCCAGTCATTTCAGTGGCTTCTAAGAAGCCAGCAATGATATTTGAAGTGTCAGTATTGCTGTTCACTAGTCACAGAAAGCGTGTGTGTGGAAGGGAAGTTGTGTTGTTTCGAGTTCCAGTCCAAACTACACATTTGCTCCGTGGTCATTTCCTTTCCCATGCAAGTTCTGGTGGCAGAAAAGGAACTGAACAAATGTAAAGCACTACTGATTGATGAGGATGAAAAACAGAAAGCACCAGAGCATTCACACTAATTGCCATCCACTGCTTTCTGAAACCAAGAGAATTTCCAATGCAGAGATAGCTGCAGGGTACTTTTTTTTCAGCTCAGATGGACAAAGTGGACATGGGGTGGTTATCCTGCTTTATGTAGGTGTCATGGGGTTGAGGTGGGGAATGCCCTGGAGAAATAGGAGATCTTAAGAATCTGTGAAGAAAACTGCAGCACTTTTGGGCTGGTTGCTCTCAGCATGACATTTGCTTCTCTTCCTCCTGCGTGCCACAGACTGAGCAGAATGCAGGGACTCCCCAGGGAGGGATGGCACAGAGCTCTGCATCCACCTTCAGTAGGTCCTAGGTTGGACTCTGAGGATAACGTTAGATTCTTCATGACATGTGCAACCTCAGAAATGAAGGGAATAGCAAAGAGGAAGAAAAAAGGGTAGAGAATGTGTCTTGAGACACCACAACAGTAAGATCTTCTAGATGGGTACAGAACAGGCATATAGGTCACATTCTAACAGTCATCTTCATTCAGTTCTGCAGGGACCATTCACAGGTCATGAGAGTTAGAAAACCTTTGCCATGAATAACCAAAACCAAACTGCTCAAATCCAATTTAGGACACAATAAATCAATAAGAAATATTTTCTTTTCCTGTCTCAAGGTCATTATTGCTAATAAAATATGTCCTCTTGCTGACCCTGCAATGATTCAGAGGATCACAGGAGGCAGATAAGAAAGAAGAGCTGGCACACCATCTTTTGTGGCAATGCAAGTGTTGGGGGGGGGGGGTGTGTTAAAGACATCTAATTAAATACAGTGGCACATTCATCATGTCTCCCTTTTCGATTACAAAACCCCTTTTTCAGGGGTTTATAACTCAGCCATAAAAACATGCTCCAGGCTGCAACTTGGCATCCAAGGTCTCAGTTTGGGAGCACAATTTTTTCTCTCCATTTAAAGAAAAGCAACAAGAGTGGCTTTGTGCTGGTTATTTTTATGTGAATATAACACCATTTTCCTTCCACAAAAGGACTGGGACAGCTTGGATGTATGCAATTAAAAATGACATTAATAAATACTATCACAGTAATGGTTCAACTCAGTAAAGTTACCATTAGTAACAATACATATGGGATTGTTAACCTACAATTGCTCAGTATTAGGACACATTCCGTACTGAAGGAAATGTCAGCATAATTGATGACATTTGGCTACTGGTCCCTATGTATTATAGGGAGTCTTTACATTATTGCTTACGTATGATTCTTTATTATGATTTGCATTCAAATGTGCCAAATATGAGGACTGAAATTAAAAGATAAAACATACAATTTGTGACCCAGTTTGAATCATGTGTTGAAAGAGTTGCAGTTTGGGACTGTTTGTATGTATTTTCCCAGAAAAGGCTTAGAAGAAAAATGAAGTTTGCAGAGTGACTGGAAGGTCATCAAACTTTGGTTCCAGCTGACTGAGAGAGAAAATTAATTCCAGAGACAACGATGAAAACTTTGTACTGACTAAATAGTGAAGCAGTATGAGACAGCATTTCATTTGGACCTCAGAAACAATGGAGCCATGCAGGAAAGAACTATTTTCTAAGATGCTGTGATCGCATAAAGGTCCGAATTCCCTGTTCCTCCAATTTAGGGATTTTCTGTTGGTGTTGTGTTTTCCTAAAAATAAAGAACTAAATAAAACCTTATTATCCTCATGAAGGTGCAAGGGAACACAGAACTTAATTACAACATTTTGGGGGAAAACTTTTGGAGCTGAAATATACCAACAATTTTGTAAGTTTACTATATTAAAAACTATTTTTTTTCATAAACTCTAATGAAACTGTTTAGCATCTGTTTATTAAAATAGGCATACATACAGTGTATCATGTTTCAAAAAAATCAACTTTTAAATAGACATAGTAAATTCTTTCAGGAATATTACAGTTTCTTGGTAAAGGAGCTTTTTACATCTACATCCCAATGGAGTGGCCTGTAAGTCTCGAAGTGCAACGTTTTTCCTTCAGCTAGGCAGAATTGACAGTAGGGAGTTAATCAGTTCCAGGATTTTACATTTATGAGGGAACTCAAAGAAAATGCTCTGGAAAACGGAGGGGGTTTTACATGGAGAAAAGTAAAATAATCCAGAGACTTTGTTTCCCAACACCGTAGGTTATCAAAGATCAGCTGGTTGCCTGTGGCTAACTGAAGCAGAGCTGACAGCTCTGCCTCCTTTGTCAAAATCTCACTTACAGGCATGTTAAATGACCAGGACATGTCTGATTGACCATCTTATATTATCAGTCTCAGTAAGCACCATCTTGGCAACCTTTTGTCAAAGAAAACAGATTAGATTAGATTAGAATGAGCAATTCAAATGGAAGAAGAACCTCATGTTTCTAATCCCGAGCCACACGATGTCACTTAACTGTTCTTTAACACAGAAGAAGTCCCTACCTGAAAAAAGAGAATGTGAAAATTACTCAGAATTAAAAAGGTGCAAGAATAAAAGATGCCAAGAAGGACTGAATAACACCAGCTGAACCTTTGCCCTTCAGCTGCCCCACCAGGACCTGCTATTACAACAAATCTGAGCGGCTCATTCACTTGCTGCTGCGAGCCCTTGTAGGTACCAGGCACAGCGGGCAAGTTAGGCTGGAATCTCAGTCATAACTATGAATTTCCTGTCTTTGCCTGGGGAACATCACCACCTTAGCATTATTTAAAAGGTAATTTTCTTGTCTAAGGCTAAAGAAACTCGAGAGTTAAACTGCTTGGCATTTCATAGGGAGAGAACTTTGGCTTAAGTTTCCTTTTTACAAGAGTAAAGATTTGACAAGTTTGGCAGCAGAGCTTGTGTATGAATATATTTCCCTAGGGAAGAGAATATACAGAAGATATAATTTCTTTTACAGGCCACACAACAGAAAAATCCAAGGAGGCCTCTCATGAAAATGTTTTTGATATCCACTTCCTCACAGCATATAATCTAAGGCAACGTTTTCCCATCTTGACGAACACAATTTATACGCACGTAACTCTGACTGCTGCCATCCACTGGAGAGGAGATTTCCCACCAAAAAAACCCAAACCAACCAAATTCAAGCTCAAAATATTTCTTTATCTTCCCCTTCACTGACTGTTCCATCCCCACACCACATTTCTCTAAGACATGCTAAAGCCCCACAGTCCTGTTCTCCAGAGCAGCTGGGGCTATGGACTGACTGAATTAAAAATATGGAGAGAAAATAGAGCAATGCATAAGCTGAACATTCAATTTTATGAAGCAAGATTTTGACGAGATATCATTTTATGTGTCTTTTATTAGACCAACTGAAACTATATAAATAACTATAAAAGCAGAAATCTTCCCTAAAAAGCCTCAAATGTCATTAAGCAACAAAACCACCTCTGCAGTTTTGTAAAGGATCTCAAAAACTACATTCATTTGGAACTGAAGCAAAGCCTCTGAAATTGTAAAATTCTTCACAAGAAAATTTCAGAAGCAGCTTTGATTTCAGGTCATTCAAAACTTTTTACTTTCTACCGTAGAACAAAACTAAAATGCTAAAGAAAAACCCAATCCAAAATATAAGCTGAAGCCTTTCATTCCAGTATTACAGATATTATGAAATATTTTACTAGCACTTTTTAATATCAGCTAGATTTTTGAAAAATGAGTATTGAATGACAGAAAACAGATATTCTAATATGGTACAATTCTGCTTTGGCACAAGCTGGACAAAGCTATCTAAACAGTATTACATGAGGGTGACCAGAAGAGAATCCAAACTGAAGACCACCAGATCTTTATTTCTCTCAAGCAGAAACTGAACCTGAACTTTTACTCCAAAAATTGCCAGGCCTGCTAAAAGCTGAGTCAAGAAGAGGTACGTCAGATCACAAGTGCAGAGCAGTGGTTTCATCAAAATCTAGGGGGTCCTGTCAAGCAGCATGACCAGTTGCCCATGCTATGATCTGCAGAGCCTCCTCATCCTCTCCCACCACTATGCACCTGCACTATGCACTATGACCCTGCAGACGCATCTGTACCCAGGAGATGTGCTCTTTTGCACTGCTCAGGGCCTTGTCACAGGTGCTCAAGCTGAGCTCTAAACTGCCCCTCATGGAGACGTGGCCATGTGTTTTACTCCTGTTCTCCCGTGTTGGAAAGCCTCAGGTTGTTATTTGTAACAGAGCCTGACAGTGCCCCTTCATCCCCATCGACCTGCACTTTTCCGTTGTAATATCAGCAGTGTCCTTCTGTGTCCAGCATGTGCTGGATGTGTTTCTGCAAGGGAGGAATTCTTGAGGGTGGGCAGGCACAGAGACAGAGAGAAGCTCTGGGGCATTTCTTCCATTTTCTGCTTCCCCAGGGCAAAATGGAAGCTCTTCTGTGCCTGATTCCCACAGGAGGGATTTGGGGAGTCAAAAAGAAGCCACAGCGCTTTGCTGGAAATATAAAAGGCATCCTACCATTGTAGGGGAACAGGAGGGGGGTGCTAACCCCCCACTGCACCTAAAGTCCTGTCAGTCATCCAAACTTTCACCTGGCCCTTTCTATTTTGAAAAAATCCTATTTTCTGACATAAGATGATATGGGTTTGCTGCCTTGGTTAACAAACAGTTAACCCCAGTTGGAACAGTCTTAATCACAGCTGAAACCAAACTGGAATCAAACTGAAAGAATGTACTGGTTTGACTCCCTGCTTACACCATTTATAAACCTTGCAGTTCTGTGTCTCCCTCCGGCTGTCACCGATAGGAAGCTATATGTAGGAGAAGACAAAGCAGCAGCCTCAGTAATGTATAAAAGCTTTTAGAAGTGAGGCTTTCATATATGCAATTGAAACAACAGTATGGTGTACTTTTGTACATATTTGGCAAGAAATAGCATAAATACTGAGGAACAAATCTATGAAAATGTCAGCAACTCTTTTCTAAAAAAATTCCTATCGACTTTAATGACAACTAGTGGCCAAAGCCTAAAACTTGTATTTTCTTAGCTGTAAAGTAATGCCTGTAGCAGCACATATCTTCCAGTTACCTCATGAAAATTTCTGGACTTTTCTTGGAGTATCCCCACCTATGCTACATCTTTCTTATATGAGAAAACCGAAATCTGTAATGTCCATCTGTAAAGGTTAATCTCTTGCAGGCACAATGCCTAAGATGTGGCAATCTCTCCCTGTTTTTTAATTGTTTCTTTAAAGCCTGTTTGACTACAAGGCTCTTCAGTATGAAAACATTTTGCATCTGGTTGTCAAGCAACAGATGCTTATTTTACAAATACAAAAAAGGGTATATGTGAGTTTGAAATGCCCCAAGGAAAATTAGTATACAGATCACACAATGCAGATCAGGGAGACCGCTCAAAATAGCTCTTAAGAGTATATTCCGTTATGAGAAAATAAGGAGGCCTGTTTCAGAGGAAACAACATGTCACCAATGAAACCAGACCAATTTTTTGTATGGCAAATAGAAATGTCACATGCAGCAGCTTTTATAAAGTAGCCATTATAGTTCATTATTGCAAAGTAGAAACACGTTTAATTTTATTATGTCATTTTAAATGAACTTTGTGTTACTACCTGAATCCATCTTTATTTCCCTCGGTGAGGTGGCAGGTCCCTCCATTCTGACATGGATTTTGAATGCAAGAATTAATGGGCACGCTGCAGTCTCGACCCTATTTGGGAAAATTGAAAAGAAACAAGGTTAGTAAGACTCATGTAATCTGAATCAATGTCCCTTGCTCCCTCACCCTATGCGTGGCACCATTTACAGGAGGTCCGTGGTCTTCAGACCCATCACATCACCTAATGTTCTTTATTGATGGACAGATATATTCATCACTCAAGTGAGAATTTGGGTAGGGAAACTGTTCTGACCAATGGGACTGTGGGTATCTTGGTATCATTTCAGTTTCAAGATTTTAGTTAACTCTTTCATTTGACTGTTTTAAGGAAACAGCTAGTTTCATCATTACTCTAACACACTTTAATCTCTAATGTTAATTATAATGAAGGAATTGATCATGACCAAAGGTAAGCAGAAGGCCACACACAATCAGTACAAGACCACATAGAGTCAGCATTCATTCAGCCGAATTTACCACGTGCTCAGTGAAACACTGCAACAGTTAAACACTGCAACAGTACACCATACTCATTACTACGCATTGTCAAGAACTAAAACGGAAAATTCATTTTTATCGTGGGAGCTGAGTTTTAATTTCTCTACAGAACACACTGAATCCTGTTTGAGATATCATCATTGAATCAGTTCCCTTCTTAAAGATTGCCATAAAATGTACATCGGTTCCAACTGAACTTCACTAGCTTGAACAACCTCCACTGTTACCAACTGAATTTTTATTGGCTCTTCAAGATATAGACATATTTCTCTGATCATTATATTCTGCTGATTAGAACAACCTATTTGTAAAATTGGCAAATACATCAAAGAGTTTGGTCTTGCTTTTCAGTTACTCACACAGTAGGGTGGAATAAAGACACCTGAAAGCCTCAATACTCAAGGGGTCTGTGCAATCACAAGAAGTTCAAGAGATCTCTCTACTCTTCCTACTGAAGAACCCATTAGCAGTGGCCCTCTGCCAGCTCATCTACTGGAAAGCTGATACATGACTGCAATCAAGATGAGAAAAATATCTCAGGAGATACATTAATTCAGTCAAGGTTGCTGGGTTTTTTTGCCTTGGTTTAAAAACCATTATTTACATTGTACTTTAGAGGAATAACAATGGTATATCTATTTGCAAGTCTCTAAACAAAGAGGGCAGATGCCAGCCCGTGACACCAGTTCGTAAGAGCTGTAACTGTTGTGTATTAGTATTGAACACTACCCTACTACCACTGCCAACTTTCCTTGCTGACCACACTCATCAGAAGTCATTCCTTTCTCCACTGAATTTGCAACAGCTTCTGACCCTTTTCAGACTTTACATACCTCGTATGATGTACTGGAGCAGGGGACACTCAAATAGTTTCTGTAGTCTCATTTTTTTATGATGACTGTGTTGTCAAAATGAAGCATCTTGATGCTTCAGCCATATACTGCACAAGAGCATCAACTGTTAGTTGTTTTTCCACCTAGCTTTGAGACTTTGTTGTTCTCACTTAAGATATAGTATTATATTAGAATTAAGAATGGACTTTGAGAAACTTAACAATGTACTTGGCAGATACCTGACAATTATTTGCTTGCCTCAGGATCAATACAGTGGGGCTCGAAAAGGCATAGAAAAGGACTACCAACGTGTTCAAAGAGATGGAGCAACTATTGTAGAAGAAGATACTATAAAGACTAGGACACTTTAGTCTGGAGAAGAGAAAACTGATGGGAGTGATATGATTGAGGTTTACAAAATCATGGAGGTGGTGAATGCAGAATTTGTCACACACTAAATCCCTCAGCAGTAGAGGCACACTTAATGATTTAGAAGATGAGCTTAATATAGATGAAAGAAAATACTTCTTCCAAAGTATGAGCTTCTGGGATGTTTTTGCCACAGGAAGTTGTGAAGTCAGATAGTATAAAAGCCATTAGACAAATTCACATACAATAGACCCAAACCAGATATGAAAGGCAATAGGCAAACATCAACATCCCTAGTTGGATGATGGTGGGCGCTGGGAGAACTGGAGAGGAGTGGTGGCCAGGCTTGTGTATTCTTCTCAAACAGTAAAGATTTGCTGCTGCCCCCATGAGAGACAGAATGCTGCAGTAAATGCACTATAGACCCATTATGGCATTTCTCATGTTCTTATGTCAAAGTTGTTTGAAAGGTTTATTTGGCTTACAACAAGGAAAAGGTTCCCTACCTTTTTTTCAAAAGAACCTAGCTGCTCCCTGAACCAAGAATACATGGTTTTGTGCATTATAAGGGAACAGATCTCTCGGGAAAACCACACCAGGTTGGGTTTGATCATTTTGTCTATGGCTGCATATCTGTTTAGGAAATCTCGCTCTTGAACGAAGAACAAATAGGCTGGTCACATCTTTCTAACCCTTGTTCATCATTGCCCACGTCTCTCTCCCACATCCTACACTGATCAGAAGTTCATGCTCAGCTCTTGACTGGTGTGCCCATTTCCAGCAATGTGCCCAGCCTGGAGGTGACAAGCCAGCAGGACAAGGACTGTGCTGGTTCTGTGACAGCTTAAGCTCCATTCATGCTTTAAGTACTGTATAAATAATAGTAGGAATCTTAATTTGTCTCTGGAGTGTTTATCTTGAACTTGGTGCAGCCTCAATTAAGCCTAATCAAGGCATCAGAAAACCAAAACCAGCTTATAAGTGTGAAATTTTCTACAGAGTTCATTTGATCTGGTCTGTCCACTCCTGGTGCTAGGCTCTCCCATTCACATGTCACACAGTTCAGTCCTCCAAATACTACTGAAACCTTCAGTATTTTGTCAGATAGGACATACCGCCATCATACTGTGAGAAGAACTGACACACACAGTAATTATACTTTTGTCCAACACCACAGAGGAGCTTTGTTACAGAAATGGGAGACAAAGCTGTATTTCTTGAGGCTCCGTCCCCAGCGTTCCCCAGAGAGAGGAGAAGCAGCTTTGCATTTTAAAATTTGTGCAAATACAAGGAAACACGGACATCCTTTTCCTTGGTTGAATCAGAAGAGAAACATTTCCAAAGAACAACAGAAAGACCTGGCCAACTCCCTGCCTCATGGTGAGTTCATTCCCCCAACACAGCAGTGCAGGCAGCATGTGAAGACCTCACCCAAGACCTGGCAGAGAGGGTTTCTGCTTCATCCATGCTGCATTTGCCAAACAGCTTGTCCTTCTCCATTTGAAATCCCGAGCCCCCAAATGTCTCGGGGAAGAACTGGGAAAGTGCCGAGGGAAGCTCATGCAGGTTTTATTTTGGCACCATGTGGTCTGCAGCACTTCACGGATGTGAGCCACGCAGCATTAACACTAATCCGCTGCCACCCTTCTGCAACATGCCTGTGTTCTGTCCATCTGTGTTGTGAATCCTGTGTGTTTACCTAGTTATCCTAGTGAAGCTGGAAGATGCCATTTTTTTATATTTCTAAGATCACAAATACTTTTCCTGTGTCCCTGAAGAATTGACTATTTTATAGATACTTCACTAACGTCAGTTACTTCTGTCTCACATGAACTCTTCATCCCTGTATCACTAAAATATTAAACCCTTTGCAGCTAAGCATAGCAAGAAGCAAAGCAGAAACTACAGCATCTGTTTTTCTGAAGGTTTTTGTCACAGTTGAACACCGTGTAAAACAGTCCCATCACTTCTACTGTAATTACTCAGATTATTTTGAACGTTCTTGTGAAAAATTAATAAAGATAAATGTTAAAATGAGAGCAAGACATTTTCAGTCTCTCTCATTGGCACATGAAATTTCTCATGACTTAGACTCAGCTCTCATTTCTGTATGAACGTGGCTGAATTATTGGCTTCTTGGGCCTCAGGCACCATGGAAACTGATTAGTATGTGCTGCTGAATCAGACTTAATTACAACACTATGTTGCTATGTGGCTTTAGGAAAATTAGTCTCTCTGACTCAGTTTACTCATTGTGATAAATGGGCAAACAGCACTTAATCCTTCTCTGAGGATTATCTTCTCTGACTTGACTTTATCAAGACAGAGCACATTGAGAGCCCACAAAACAAGTACAATTTCTCTAACACAGAAGACTGAAAAACAAAGAATTCTGAAAGGAGAGAAGCTGCAGAAAATATTGGTACTAATAAATCTACAGCAAAGCAAAGCCATTTTATTTCTGTATAAGACTGTCACTTCCCAGAAGAGCCTAAAGACATTCTAGAAACTTCTTTCAAATGAATAATGCAGTTCTCTAGTCTCAATTTACAGTAAGACTGTTCTTACTGGAAAAATGGAATTGCTGTCAAGCATCACTAAAATTAATTTATCTGTGAGTTGGGAAAACTCTTTGTATTACATTCCTGGAAATAACTATTGTTACAAAGGAGAATATTGTATATTTGCTTCAAGACTAAAGAGCCTTTTAATGAAGTCTGAATCAGAAAAAGAGGTGCAGACTTTGTTTCAAGGACAGGCAAGAAGATATGACTGTCTCAGCAATCCACAGAAAGAGGATGAAGGTCCCTCTGTGTGCAATATTTTATTTCTAGAGCTTTTTTAAGCTGCAATAAATTTTTGTCTTGTCTGATAGGAAAGCATCAGATCCAAAACACTTTTATATAATTTCTCTCATTTTCTATAGGAGAGGAAAGGATTTTATCTGGGCAGCTCCACCTCCATATTTTAGTGAATGAGAATAGAAACTATCCACATTGCTTAGACAGTGTCAATTCTTCATTTCATACTCAATAGTGACTAACCGTACTGGGCATTAGTGTATATACAAGCTGTTCCTCAATACTGCTGTGCCAAATTCTAGCCTTTACAAGTATGCAATACTGGAAAACATTACATCATGATTAGTAAAACACCCAAGAACAAGTAGCAAAAACTAATAGGGACCTCAGCAGGAAGAACAAAGGATAATATGATAAAGAAGCACGCATTTGCTTTGACACTGTTTCAACCACTGCAATGATTTTTTTTTAATTAATTTTCACAAATCAGTATTGTCTATGGAGACTGAAAGCTTCATACAAGATTGAATAGCAGAGATTTGACCTCTGTCCATTTTAACGTGATCCTTCACCCGTTTCTAACAGCAGCGGGCATAGATAAGAGGCAGCAGCATGGAGCTTGCCACAGGCACAAGGTATCGTAGAATCATAGAATACCAGGAATCCTCAACCTTTCTTGGCAAAAGCACGGTCTAGACAAGATGGCCCAGCACCCTGTCCAGCTGAATCTTAAAAGTGTCCAATGTTGGAGAAGCCACCACTGCCCTGGGGAGATTATTCCAACAGCTGACTGTTCTCATTGTGAAAAATTTTCCTCTTGTGTCCAACCAGAATCTCTCCAGGAGTAACTTGTACCCACTACCCCTCGTCTTTTCCATGTGACTCCTTGTAAAAAGGGAGTCTCCATCTTCTTTGTAGCTACCCTTTAAATACTGGAACATGGTGATGAGGTCTCGCCTAAGCCTTCTTTTTTCAAGGCTGAACAAACCCAGTTCTCTCAGCCTTTCCTCAAACAGCAGGCTTCCCAGTCCTTTCATCATCTTTGTGGCCCTTCTCTGGACCCCCGCCAGCCTGTCCACATCTTTTTTGTATAGCAGGGACCAAAACTGAACACAGTATTCCAAGTGTGGCCTGACAAGCACTGAGCAGGGTGGGATAATGACTTCTTTATCTCTGCTGGTGATGCCCTTGTTGTGCAGCCCAGCATCCTGTTGGCTTTCTTTGCCGCAGCAGCACACTGTTCACTCATATTGAGCTTGTTGTCCACCAGGACCCCCAGGTCCCTTTCCACAGAGCTGCTCCCCAGCTGGGTAGATGCCAGCCTGTGCTGCACTCCTGGATTATGTTTTCCCAGGTGCAAGACCTTACAGTTGTCCTTGCTGAACTTCATAAGGCTCTTGTTAGCCCACTCTTTCAGCCTATCAAGGTCTTCCTGCAGGGTGACTCTCCCTTCTGAAGTGTCCACTTCCCCACTCAGTTTGGTATCATCAGCAACCTTCATCAGGGTACACTTGATCCCATCATCGAGATTACTTATGAAGATATTAAATAGCGTTGGGCTCAATAACGATTCCTGGGGAACCCTACTTGTGACAGGTTGCCAGTTTGAAAAGGACCTATTTACCATCACCCTCTGGGTGTGGCCTGTCAGCCAGTTCCCCACCCACTGCACAGACAACTTGTCTAGACCTTAACGCATCAGTTTCTCTAGGAGAAGGCTGTGGGAAACCGTATCAAAAGCTCCAGGACTTCCAGGTAGACAACCAGGTGGACAATCCAGGTAGAAACCTCCTAGTGTAGAAAACTATCACTGCTGACTGCAGTGGAAACATGATCCAGCCAGTGATGAAGACACCTGCAGACAGGCAGAAGTCTATCCAACTTCAATGGGTCGTAAATAGGGAGACCTCTTTCCAGCTAATTACAGCCTTATTCAATGACTACAATGTTTTAAAGCATGCTGGAAAAATGAGCTATACAAAAGAAATACCAAAGTTTATTTGAGTTGTTAACAATATACAACACGTTCATAATAAATTTTATTTAGATGGTATATGTAGAGAACAGATGGTAGCGTTTATGTGTTTAGTAAAAATACTAGACAAAGACAAATATAGTTGATAGAGACTTTAAATTAAGAACTAGGAAATTTTCATAAACAACTTCATTATCAAGCTCTAAATACAGCTAAAGCTTTTAGGGAAATCAGACAAAATTACCAGCAACAAAGATACTGTATTGCAAACCTACTGCTTTACATTCCTAATAGTGGAAGTAATGCATCTACATCCAACTCTCAGTCTCACAAATGTTAATACACTTGTCTTATGGGTGTATTGGTCAGAAGTTAATAAGCAATCATTACATTGAGGGAAAAGGCTAAGTAAATCTTCCACTTCATGACAGGCTTGAAGGAAAATTCACAGAAAGATAAACTGAGAAGTACAATGTGTTCTATGAGTGTGTATTCAGGAATGTTATTCAAACTTACAAGTATCTGCCAGCTATAAATTTTAACCTCCTAATGTTGTGAAATTAAGAAAAACTGGACACAGCCACTATGTATAGGCTTGCTCTGCTTCCACAGAGCTTGGAAAGCATTTTATTAAACACAGTTTTCTGAACAATTCTGATGCACGCTGATTGCTTGAGTGTTAAAACTACCTCTGCATGTGTCAGTGGGACTCGTTCAAATATTCAGACCTGCAAAGGTCTAATAGCAGAGTGAAGGGCTGAATGTGGTGTGTAAACATGTCATGAATCCTGATGCTTCATTTAAAAGAATGAGATGAGACAGGATGAGAGGAGAGGGGGAAAAAACCATCCAGAAATAATAGAAGACACAGACACTCAATGCAGAAAGAGAATACAGTTTAAACTCTTGAATGGATTTTTAACTTGAGTTTTGCTTCTTTCATGCTTAGTAAAGTGAGAACTATGATCAAAGATTTTCCTGAAGTTATGGCATACAGCTATCCAATAAGGTATAAACAGATGCTACAGTTTTTTACCTAGTCGCATCTTTACTAGTGTTGTCTTTCACCATTTGAAACCTTTATCCCTCTGTCATAAATAGTCAAAATCGGAGAGTAAATTGAAATATTCCGAGGAAAGGAAGGGAAAGAGATGTCTCACAAAGTTTTATCACATAAACCTCAATTCCACTAGAAGATTATGCTAGGAAATAAGAATGAGGTATTCAGCACTTTCCCTGTAATAAATACATTTAGAAGCCATAAATACAAAGGAGAAACAAGAAGAATTTTGCATAATTGATGAAGGAAACATGATGCTATGAATTCAGCTACGCAGCCAATACACACAGATACAAGTTTGGCAGGAAAAATTCTCTCAAGTTCTATTCACAATTGTGTATTTCAGATCCTTTCATTGCAAAGAAACCCAGTATTTGCTATAATGAGATCATGAAAAGTTTTATGTGTACTGCAAATCTTAAAGCAAGTTATGAAAGTTAGCATGCCAACTTACGCTAATTGCAGCATGAAGGACTTAATGGACACCTCAGTGATCACTGCAAACACAGCTACTCAGCTTTGTGAAGAGAATAATTAGTTATCAAATAATTAGCGATGTTGCAATCTGAGTGAAGAACAAAACTAACTTTAAAATATAAAATTAATCTAAATTATTTTGCAGCAAGGGCTAAAAAAATATAGCATTGGGAATTACTCTACTATTATTTTACCAATGGAATCATTTGAAACTGATTTCCTAATTGATTGCACTGATATTAAGATATATGTAGACAGCTTAGACACTGATATCTATATACAGTAGTATGAAGTTCTTCAGTAGATCCAGGTGATACTGTTTCCTTGTTTATGCTCTTTCTGGCCATGGACATAATGGCTAAGCCTCAATCTGGAAAAGATGTAGATGACGCTCATTGGCAAGGTCAAACAACTACAAGAGCTGGCAGGGTGTATGTTAGATCCATCTGCTTAGGCATATATACAAATTATTTGGCAAGGCATGGATAGTATCACAGTAATTTTGGATCAGACTGCTTTTAGATTGCCAGGTGGAAGTCGAAAGATTTTGATCATCTGTTGTTCACAAAAAGGCTGTGACTCCATTCCTCTAGAATGTGACTGCATTCCTTCTGAATGCAGACCTTGCTACAGACATCCACGCCTTGGATGCCTCTAGGTTAGGGTACACACAGTGGTGATGAATTAACTATTTCTCTTTAGTCATCTGTCCCAATGTGGTAATAAAAATGTACCTTCTGAGGATTGCTGTTTACAAGCCAATTAATGTAACATGAAAAAGCAATTAATTTCATCCATTTCTAGTCCTGAAAAAAGTTTTAATATAAATTTGAATTTACCTAGACAATTCTGATTTCTTTTTTTAGTTCAATATTGTTGTTTATACAGCTGTATTTACATTGACACAACAATACAACAACAAAATTGCCCACTGCTAATAAGCATCATGAGAAATACTATTTGCTAAATGGCATAGAAGCTAGATTATGAAAAGAAGATACATTGATATTGGGTTTGATCCTGCCCCCACCCCCTGCCATTTGGCTGATTTAACTCCCTCTGAAATCTTTCACAGTGTTAGTGTCTGAAATAAAAATACAGATAATAGTTATTTATACCCCACCGTCTTCAGCACTGTATAGTTATCTTCTGTGCCAGTCTACCTTCATCTGGCACCTGATTAAACAATAATTGGGCATGGTAGCAGCACTTCTTAGTGACTTCCTTGTCCTTGTTAATAAATCACAATTGTCAATTTATAGCAAATTAGGTGAACTCTGCTCTCTTAAGCCTCATTTTATTTAAATCAGAAAGATTTATGATCCTCCAGGGTATAATACACCTTCCATTACCTCTGTAGCTAGTAATCAAGAATATGCCCGTCAAAGTCAAAGTGCAAGGATTCATCATATTGTTTTTTAAAATCTCTGGTTCTTCTCCTATGATTATGAAATTTAATTCCCAGTGGACGTCTGAGGTTTATTTTGCAATTATATTCATTACCACGTAAATCCTGATTGTCCTTCTAAACCTCTCCTTACATAAGCACTTTGGGTTTCAATGGTCTTTTGGGCTTTTAATCAATGACAGAAGATATGTCATTCATCTCTCATGGAGTTAATTCACATAGCACATATCTGAACTGAGTCCAGAGGTGCTAAAGTGGATGGGGCAGGTGCTGTAGAACTTCCAGGGTTACTCGATCAACTGCCTGATGCAGATCACTGGGTGAATGTTTTGGAAGATGTAGAAGAAAATTAGGGACACTGAAAATAGTTGATTTTGTCCAGGGTTGCCTCTGTACATAAAATCCAATCCAAAATATTTGATGTAAAAAAGACATTGTATATTTTATATGTAGTCTCTAATTCAACCAACATTGATGAATGAGAACAATGTTTTCAGTACCCTCAAAACATTTAAGGGCCTATTTATTTTAAAATACACGTTGCAGTGACAACAAAATTTTCTCTCTCAGGCTATCAAAAACCAGTGGCTCTTTTCTAATGTGAACACTGTAGAGAAAGTTATAAAGACTGGACATTTGTATAGAAAACACAATTCCTATTAATAAGAAATAAAAGAAAATATAATTGTTGTATTTTAAACTTATTCCTCAAGGCAATTAATTTATGCCTAACAAGCTATTGAATGCAGCCTGCATGAGAGAGGAGGGACACATCACACGCAGGAACCTCATGAAACCTAACATGAGGTAGGGCTTATGCGATTAAAAATCCTCTCAAAAGCACTCACTAGATTTCTGAAATAAATAGAGCTAAAGATGCTGGAAGAGTCACAGCCCATTTGAAGAAACTTTTGCTGGTGTATCCCTGCCTGTTAAGGACACAGGCTTTTGGTGGGGAACAGTTCTGTACTGATAAAAGGTCTCATGCTGAAATACATGTTATATCAGCAAAAATGCCAGTATAATCTGTTTTGGTTGTGGAAGCTGTGTAAAGCTTCCCCTACAAGGCTCGCCAGTTCAGAGATACCAGCAGTCCTTTCTGGCATAAACCAAGACTATAAGGTGGTAGAGGATTGAACTGTGACAGGTAACCCAGGCAGGCAGCGATGTTTTCAGAAGCAAACATGCTAATGAATTTTTCAGACTACTAAAGAAATCAAACATGCCCACTATGATAATGAGCAAAAGCACAACATTTATTTCAGAGGCGCTCAGAATTACGAGGAGGGGACCCCCGGGGTGCCATGGAGACAGGTGTCTGCCCTGCACCAGCTCAGTGTTGGAGCCTGACTGTCAGCAATGGAGTGCAGAGAGCTTTGGTACAACTTTACCTGCAGTGTATGTGCACTTACCTGTACAAAGTAATCTACTAATTCTCAAACTAGTCTGGCATTATATAATTTCTATTAACAGGAGAGAGTTTACTCTCACATGATAATGAAAGTTTTTTTCAGCTTAGCCTGCTTACAGTAACTTCACCAATTCCATCATCCCCAAAGGAAAGGGGAAAATAAGGCAATTAACCTCCTAGGACAACCTCTGTTCATGTTCTTGGACAACAAAAGAAACCCAAAAGTCATATTGTCAAGTACAGTCAATGCCAAGAAAGCCTCAAGGATAATAGATGACAGACAATCACAAGAAAATCTAACAATAAGGATTTTCAGCTGTGACCACCTACTTCAACTCATTCAATTATGCGGAAATGGTGGGATGCAGAAAATTAAGAGCTAGCTAAAGAGCAGATTAAGCAGAGTTATAGCAACCAGCAATCACCTGAAAGACAGACATACCACAGAGGAATAAAAATTATTATTTAGTGTAATAGGACCAGGCAAACATAAGAACAAGAGCCTGAAATTCAGACTAAATGCCAATAAAAACTTCTACTTTACCATGGGAAAAGAAGGATTGGAAGCCTGGTCTCTTAAGGCATTTAGAACTAGACCAGAAAAACAGTAGTAAAAACAAAGTGGGGGGGAATAATTCACATTGACAAAAGAATGAATATGACGGTGCCCACCTGTGGGTATGGCTTACTATTCACTTTAACTGCTCAGCTACTTCTGATGCAGCATTGAACAAACACAGCAAATGCCTGAAGCTGCTCAATATCTGCTTTCTTGCTGGCCTAACAAAAATGTAAATACTTCTTCAGAGTTGGCTTTATTGTTAAGAGCCCTCATTAGTGCATGCCACAATATATCACTGTGTTTTTTACAGGACTTGTGGTGGGTGTTTGCCTGCCTCATCACCTTCAGCCAGCAACTGTGGCGGCAATCCCTCCTTAAGCCTTTCATGTTTATGCTCTTCTAGATGTAAATCTCCGTTTTCTTTAGACCTACTATAACTGAAAGGGCAAAAAGAAAGAAACACAAATATGACTGATGCATAGTAAGTTTTACAGAATAAGCATACACAGGAAAATACTGTGATTTCTGCAGGTTTTTTTCTGCCCCAGGAGCATTACATGAAATTATAACCACCTACTGCTGACACTGGTGTTTGCCCTAAAAATTCATACATAAGTATAGGTCTACTCATTTTACGTGGCCACCCATTACTTCTCATCCCTAACGGCTTTCTGCTTTATTATACTAAGAGTGGAAAATGCTTCTTCAACATTCATTAGTAAGTATTTTAAGTATGGTTAAAATAAACAAATAAAAAATAAAACACCCCAGATCACATAAACACACACTCCAGGAGAATTTATCAGAATGAAAGTTCAAGGCAGAATCAGCTGCACTGATTTCTTCATATGAAAACTTGGCATTGAGCTTACATTCCACTGTCTGTCCCCCCAACCCTGACACTGGGAGAGGAAAGAGGCCAAGACAGAGTAACATGTGAAGGCAGAGACGTTTGCTCTCCTGCCTCACATGGATGAGGGAAGGCGGGTTTAAGAGTTTTTCCAATTTCTCCTCCTTTTGCAATGCCAACTTGGGGATTTATTTGTGCACTGACTGATGTATATGGGGACTTACATGCATATGTTAATAGATCCAAAGAAACAAAAGCACGGAGTTACATTTCCAAACAGTATTAGCCTAACAAACTAGGCACGGACCCTCACACAGCTGGCATGCATCAGCAGCCAAACTCTACACTTGGTTACATTCATATAACCCCACCCAAATCAGCACAGCTAAGTGAGAAACTGGCCTATTGGAATAAACTTGAACTGTCTTGGCCTTGAGCTGTAAGAGCTGGCCAGAATATCTGTACATGAGCAAACAATACCATATCTACATTTTAAGATCAGTTCTATGTTGAATACTCCGAAAACAGACATTATTCTAGGCCTCTGACAGATTACTCACGTAACGCTACAAAAGTGCATCTACACAGCAAAGTGCAAATACAGCAAACTTCACTTGTCCATGCTCCAAGCAAATGCAAGGCCACGTGCACCCCCATGAGTGAATGATACAGTCAGTGCAGCACCGAGCCCATGCTAATGGTATGGGGTTTGTACTGATATAACCTGCTTATTAGCCCTGTGCTGAGCAGTCACAGCTTCTGCTCAGCTACATCTATCTGCTGAAGTGCTGGCACATTAGTTATATCTGTGTACAACATGTGATAGACACGAATCCCACATATTCCAGAGACACTTTGTTCTGAGATTCTCAATTTCTAACCCTGTTTCCAGGGATGAAAACCTGGCGCAGGGGGTGGGGAGGAGGAAGAGCCAAATTCCTAGCAGAACTTCGGAGCCAGCTTCCTCACTAAATATCACTCTGGCTTCACTATAATGCCTCCCACCACAAGAGTCTGGCTGCAAAGAATCCTGTCTCTCCAAAGCCCAAGAGCTTTACCCAGGATTTTTCCAACTGTATCTGTCATTCTGGATGACTGGTGAAATTGCTTGAACCCTCAAGCTACTGCAGTGCTGCTAGAAAAGTCAGGACACTGGCTGAACTCAACAGGGAGGTGAATAGAGTTGGATAAAATTTACAGAGCAACTCTACCACAGACATGCATCAGCATCTGTTGCCTAAAGTGTGGGATATGTACTATACTAATTTTACCTATCTTCACTTTCCATTTCAGACAGTTTTCAGTAACAGCAGAACCCAGACTTGACAAACATCCTGCATCCCAACAGCTCAGGCTCCCATTTATCTGAGCAATCAAAGAGGCTGTGGCGATGCCTACGCAGGTAGTGGATTTCATATTCTAGGTTGGCAATGTTCTTTCATTTCAGATAAAACACAGATGTATTTTAAACTCTCTTTCCTCAGTTCTACAAATAACTCTTTTTGGGAGAAAGAAAACTATTCTCCTTCATTTGTTGTTACCTCAGTTTTAAGAAAAAAAAGGATGAAAGATACAAAAATCAGCAAAAAATCCAAAAGGGCGTTTTCAGAATACAGCAACAGCAAAGTACACTGAGTGTTGGTTTCACTTACCTTAGTTTTTACTACAGCTATTCAAGTAAATCCTTTCTCAATGGCTTATTGATTGCAAGTTTGGAATATTCTCTTGAATTCTAACACCCATAGACTAGATTTTACAATATCAATGGGAATACATAAAAGCCACACTCTCTGCAGGATAAATGAATTAGTACTGTACCGTTATCTATTTACCAGCTACCAGCTGCACTCACACACACTTACACTGCAGGTGGCCAGCAGCATTTCAAGCAGAAGAAAGCTTCATTTCTCTACTTGTAATCATACTTCACAATCTAAACCACACATATTATTTAAATAATCTTTCAAAGAATGCTATGGAGAAGAGAAAAAAAATCGCTGGATAATTACACCTATGTCTCTGTTTAATATGAAAACAAAAGTTTCATAACATTAAGAGACATTTCCTGCCAGCATTGGTGGCACCCTGGAGCTCAAGCTTGTGCAGCCTGCCAGTCACCGTAGGTGGCACTCTCACACCATCTCCCACTGTCTTTGGGGCTTTGTCCCCAAAGAACAACCGAAAAACCACTGTTTCAACCATGGCTTATCTATAGCAAAGACATTCATCACCCATTTTAAGGAGAGAGCAGCAGCAAAGATAGCTATCAGCGCATAGCCTTCCCCATTCCTAAGCAAGCAAGCTATATTTCTGTCATCAAACACAACTGCCTGGCCCACTGGCCTCTCAGCTCAGGGGGTCCATGAGTTATCTCACTTTTAAGTTTACTCAAACCCATCATGGCCATACATGTTGCTAAAAGGCCCTTGAGGTATGCATTCAATAGCAAAAACATTTTTGTGGTCATGAAAAATAAGAGATCTAGCCATCAACAATGTGATAGTGAAAAATAAAACTATAGGCTTTTGCAACTACAGTTAACTGGTACAAGTTCCTGATTCCATCAGGCACCAGTTTGGCGACTGGTAACTTAGGTGGCTTTCTGCTAGTTGGCCTACTGTTTTTTTTCTGAAGGCTAGCATGAGCATAGGAACCCCAGAAAGCAGTCTGTAACTGTCTGTACCTTTCCAGGGAACATTACAAAGCCATCAGCTCATTTGAATGAGCTTACATTTGAAAAAAGGGTGGGTTTTTCACTTTATTGATGCACTCTTCCACACAGGATTTTTTCAAAATCTACATCAAACAAGGAAAAACAAATGCTGAGAGGGCAGATTTAGGCCAATTTATCAAGGTCTAGGAAATAGCTTCCAGATGGATAGAGCTGTTTGGTGCTTGCTGGTAAGAAGGAAGCAAGGTATTGTTATTGAATTAGCATGAATCTCTGGTGGAGAACTGTGTGGTAGATAGAGTGCTCCTTTCATATGGTTTGCATTTGGACCTGTCAGATTTCATTTTTATTCAAAAACCTGTGGTAAAGACATGCAGTTCTTTTTTGCTTATTAAATTTCCACCAGTTCTCCTTGTACTGTTATCTAGTCAGTATTTTTAAACTCTGCGCTAAGTGCCATGCCTGGGTCTGTTTGCTCTTTGCCATGCTTGGATGACAGCTTGGTGCTTACAACCACACAAGTGGTTTTAGGTTTTACATTCACACACTGAATGTCACCTGAGAAAGCGTGTGAGGGAGGAGAAAAGTTGGATGTTCTATGAGATGTTTAAACTGAGTCACTTCAAGAGTTTATCAAAACCTTTCTAAGTAAAATGATGCATACTAAGGTCTAATATACACTAGAAAGTGATTGCTAATGTAACTAGAGGATTATTCTTGATTATTCCTGTTAATATATCCTCCCTTTGTAAACATGTCTTCTAGCAGTATAAATGCATCTATACTAGTGCATTTGCTAATACATAAATACTATAAAAAAGAAAAAACTAAGGGCAAAAAAAAGATATGCCCATAACAAACACATTCTACTTTGAACTACCTGGATATCTGTTCCACAATATGTGCCTTACAGAGTAAGACATACAAAAAGATTTATGTATTTTCCTGCTAGTTTTGAAAGCTTTTACTTTTCAAGTTATCCTAACAGTCACCTAGTCCCATCTGAAAAATTCAACCTAGTTTATGTTAAATATCAAATTAAAATGACTGTTCTATTAACCTGAGGAAATAAACAGCCACAGTTTCCCTCATTGCAAAGACAAATCAATCGTTACCAAGTAGTTTGTTTCCGTTGAATGAATTTATGACAATGTGATCTTTTAAGATCCTCAAAAAGTTGCTGGTTGATATGCCAATGGGTAGAAGGATTTTTAATGAGAGGAAATTTCCAATGGCTTTTTCAATTACTTAGGAGAATTGTTATTATTCTTGAGTACCAAGCGTGGGGGCACTGGGATGAAATAGAAGAAATGAGCTTTACATCTTCCCTTTTCCAATGTTTCAGGGATCTACCACAATTTCTCTGTTCCCATCTGGGATGTATCCTAGGCAAACAGAGAAGGGAAATGGTGATATCATCAGAACCAACTAATTCCTGAATTCTACCTGAAATGTAAGACATGGATACTTGTGCTTACTTCCCACACATATGTCTGGTTTTGCCCTTCTTTTTTTTCCCTACAGTTCTTATCACTCTGTGTTTTATGAGCATCTGCTTCAACTGACCAAGACTCTGTAAGAAATATCCAATGAGGCAAATAAAATCAGTCTACAGGATGCAACCTACTTCTTTGGCCATAACATCGGATTCCCCCCAGGCAGTGAACAGGTCATATGCCTCATTTATTACTTATACTTAATCCTTCAGCTACTGACTACTGAGCTAGGTTTCCAGTTATATCAACTCTGAAACAGTCTTGGTAGCCTTAAGCTCTCATGATGCAGTGTTAACAATGAGAGTTATACATCACTACTGAAGAAATTGCATTCCTCAGTGACATGATTTTCCCATTTTCGAATGTGTTATCAAGAAACTGACACTGCATGCTCAAAATACTTGGCATCTACAGGATTTCACATTTGCAGATCACTCTATGGACATTAGCGCTCAGAAGGTAGAGACAGCTAACTGCTAATCAGTCTGTGCGAGATGGATGTAAGCTAGCAAGTATCAACATGCTGTCACCGTGGACTAAACTGGCCCTGAATTCTCATCTGAACTGCCTCCCCTTGGCCTGGCAGCCTGTGAAATGGTTATCTTCTTGCTGGCAAAAGAAAAGAAATGAAAAGGAAGATAAAATTAACTTGCCATTTCATATGGATGTCTACATCACAGAAGCAGAGAATCCCCAAGGTTGGAAGCAACCTCTGGAGATCGTCTAGTCCAACCACCCTGCTCAAAGTAGGGTCAACTACAGCAAGTTGCTCAGGATGATCTGTATAGTCATGGCACAGAGAGAAAGAAATGCCTTTCCTATGGCACAGGATAAAATTTGTAGCAGGGTGCAGTTGACAGGTCACACACAATCTGCTTGAGTAAGGGATCTTTTGAGCTCACTTGCCTGTAAAATTGACTTCTCATGGTACAACAATTAAGAAAACAGAAGGGACGGGGAACACAGTATTGCTTTTCAGGTAGTTCATTTGTAGTCATACCTTGAAGCCAAAAGGGCAAGTGCATTGATAAAACTCCACTGGATCGTTGTTGCATGTCCCATTGTTCTTACATGGATTGGAGAGGCAGGGGTTACACTTGGACACAACACTGATATCTACTGGCTCTGGAAAGGCAAAACACAGTGTATTAATAGAGAACTGGCTTACAAAATTAATACTTCCTGTACTCACACATACATTTTTTCCTAATGCTGTATTCACCCTGCGCTGGCACAAACGCACATGCTGTGGGTGCAACTTTACACAACAGCATGGGATTCCCAGGGATTAGAGAGATTTTAAGTACTTAAATCAAATGCTAGGCAAGTCCCAATGATTTTTATATTCTCCTGGACATGCAAACATCAGCTCTGAAAAAACACGTTGGAAACCTCCAGAGAGTGGGCTTATATATATATATATATATATGGCTTTCAGCAATTTTTCCCTTTCTCAGTGCTGGAAATTCTGCAATAGCAACCCCTAGGGAACTATAACATGACATTTCTATGGCTGGTAACAAGAATGAAAGTGCAGATGCAACAGCAGAAATGAAAAACATGCATACGAAAGATTTAGTTAGAGGCTTATGGGAATATTTAGGTGCAAAGTATTCTAGCATCCTTAATTTTAACAGAGTTCAAAATTTCTTCCTGTTTTGCCCGGAAGAATGATTACCAACATTCAGCTCTCTTGGCAAAATGCAACAAAGACAAATATGCAAAGATGTAAATTTATGCAGGTAAATATACATATCTATGTTTAAACCATTTAATAAACCACATTTTTTTTAACAGAACTCTTCCAGAGAAGCAGTGATGTTTGTGGGTGAGCAGGAAAATTAACACAGACCAAAACAATACTAAGTACATTTGGGGCACCAAGTCAATCAATATTTTATTGTTGAGATTTTACAGAAAGCTAATTTAGACAGTTATATTTACAGTTAAAGAAATGGTGATTTTGAAGTGGCTAAATTTCAAATATTAATGAATTAATGGCTTTTACACGTAAAAAATAAAACCTAACACTTTAAAAGGGCTTAAATTATATCAGGCAGTAAAGACCCTAAAATAATTTTATTTCATTTTTAAGGCAATAAATTTTAAAATAACTTAAAATTGGTCCTGTGCTAATCAGAAGTGGGCACAGAGCTTCTGTTATTGCATGATAAATTATAAGAAAGAGTAAATTGTGAAACATCCTGAAAGTGAAGAAAAGCAGCTTATACTTGATGTTAGAGAGAAGGTGCAGCTGTAGAAGGTTACCAAAACTAGAGATAAAAAATCCCTTCCAGTCAAGGATTTGCTTTGGACCAACTTGTATAAGACATAAACCTTCATTATTAACTTTGAATACTTGCACAGCACCAACAGGGGGTAAGAACATGACAGAAATGGGTACCAAGGAGTCTCAGCTGAAAAGCACTTGCAATGTAAAGGCTGTATCCTGATTCTATACTGATGGTGGTGTTATCAGGGCCACTGATCGCAGAGTGCAACATGCAATGGTCTGTTAATAGGGCACAGTTGATGGCCAAGTGCAACATGCAATAATGAGGAAAAAATACACAAGAAGTAACAAATCCAAAAAATGAAAAAAAAAAGACTGTTGTCATCCTCTTCTATCTTTGCATTTATGTCTAACTAAATGCCATACGTGCTTTTAACTTGGAGTTAGGACAGCAAGAGGAAATAACATCTGAATTTCTGGCACCGACAGGGTGGAATGCGACATATCTGAGCTCTTTTGTCTCGAAGGTAGAATATACAAAGAATATACGAAGGTAGCTCCTCGGAGAGCTCATGAGACAGGCAGCAGTGCTGCTCTTCTAGATTTAGAGGTCACTAAACCAGAATTTGTTCTATTATTTATTTATTTCATAATACACATGCGTACATTTTCCATTTATTCCTATGGCATAGATCAAAGCTAATCAATGTAGGAGCTAATAAGAACAGTGTTAGTTCCTAGCAGTTAAGTAGTTCATTAGTTTGTCCTTGTGGATTTGATTTATAAATCCATATAGCAAAATGCCCTCAGCCCAGCACATTCCTTTCCTCTACTGCATAACTAGGAGGGCAATTTAATAAAAAGCAGAGCTGAGTTTGCATGACTTGCACATTACATACTTTTATTTTCTTGGCTCTGCTGAGACATAACCTTCTGCTCAGGCTAAACCCATAATTTTAACATGAGTAAGTTAAACTCTACTTTTTTTTAATGTAAAAGTTACTGGAGGTCACAGAGGACATCTATGCACTACCTTTATACAAGCATCTCAAGGTACCAAGCTCAGCACAGTCTGACTTCTGCAGCAATGACCCAGGCTTTTAGGAGGGAAGGGGGTTCAGCCCACCCTGAGCTGCATGCTAGAAGTATTTGAGCTAGGACTGAATCTACACAGGCAGAAGTACAGACATATCCTTGGACATTCTGTGTCACCCCACAGACAGTCTCGCTCTTCTGCGGACAGGCATGTCACAGCTACAGCTCAGTGATGAGAGGGCGATGCAGCTGCAGGACAAACTGAGGCTGCACCATTCCCTGTCACAGGCCACGCACATGGCTTCAGCCTGAGGGTAAACCTGCACTTGACATTGTAATAAATCCTGTTGCTTTACCATAAAAGAGTATCACCGATGTGCAGACAGAATAGCATGAGGCATTGGATCTTAAACATGCACATGGAAATGGGTTCAGTTAAGACTACCAAATCATGCATTGTTTTTCAAAATATATGTATTGTGATGAGAAAAGGTGAATTTTGCTAGGGCCTGGAACTTCTTGGAGTATGCTGCCGCTCGTCCAGACCATCAACAGTTTCTGCTTGTCTAAAGACCACCTCCGAATCAACACTTTTTTCTCCTTTTCTATTCAGATAAAGCGAGCCATGGAGACAGTTGGGATAGTAGAAAGCCCACCAGCTTTCTAGTGGACCAAGCTAGTATTTACATAAAAAACATACAGCTGTTTTTAATAGTCTGGATCACAGGTTTACTTATCTCTTGCCTAAGAGTTGCTTGCTTAGTTTTGAGAGAAAGTGAGCGTAACTATTGATATATCACAGTTTGAGAATGAAGATGTCATCTAGCTTCTCTTTCTGGATTAATCTTCAGACCCTGTTTAATATGTAAATATGATAATTTTCTTTGTTTCAGTTCATGTGAACAAGTACATTATTTGGTATTTTTAGTATTTAAGGTATATTTGTACTTAACATTTGAGAGACTATTACAAAGTCTGTAGTTCTGATAATTATAGTCAGAGTTGTGATAGTTTTGAGACTGACATTTCAAAGTAATTAAATTATAAGGTTACAGATATTAAAAATATATTTGAAAGAACATAAAATTCAGCTCAGGCTTGGGAACTTGTGTTCTAAACCCACCTCAACACCTTCATTTGTTTGTTCAGCAGTTTAATCCCAGCCTCTATAAAATCATGCTGCCAAGCAGGACTGTAAATGTGCATGGCACTCTGAGACATATAAAAACAGGCTTTATGCCCTCATTTCCATTTCTAAGAGAGGCTACTGACCCATCTTTTCCACTAAAATAACCCTTATTTTACCGAAGTTTTTTGGGGTAGGTAGAAGGCCAAAACCAATTTACTTGCCCAAATAAATTCTAACAACATCCTATATGCTAACTTGCCATTATATAATCTGCTGCAAGCAACAGGAATACTAACTTTTCTGAGGTTTGCTGGTTTTCCTTCCAGTGGTGCAGTTAACTGCACTTTGTGGAAGAACACTTGAACATGCAACTTGAATGTAATGTGATGGTTCAGAAAATGAAAGCCAAATGCAACTCTTTCCCAAACTCACTTTAAAACCAAACAGCTTCCAAGAGTATAAAAATAAATCACTGTACATGAGGAAAAGCAACAGGACAGAACACAGAGCCTCCCAGCTTGCTCCTACCTTTGCACTGGAAGTGGTGAGTCGGTGTTGTGAGCAGCAGCCTGTCCACCATGGCATCAGGCCCGCTGCAGCGGGCTATCCCTGGCTCTTTGTACCCTGCCTTCACCCACTCGGAAAGCCAGCGGAGGTTGCAATCACAGTGCAAAGGGTTGGTACCTAGAGCCCTAGTGGTGTAAAACAATTAAGAGCAGTTATTTTGGCTTGCAAGCAAAGATAACATCCCTGATCTCATTGAGGCACATTTTATTCTACACTTTTACAAGAATACTTTACTTCAAAATGTGGGAAAGATCTTCTGAGTGTTCAGGAAGTCTTTTGGATTTATCTCCTCCAGTATTCCCACTCTTTTCCTTTCTTCTCATCATTAGTTAGGGAGGTTGTATAAATACCTAACAACAAATCACTTTTTCAAACCATAAATCACTTTTTCAAACAATTGTGCTTGAGCAATGTTGCCAGACATATTGCTTTCATCAAATTGATCACGTTGGTTTCTTTTATTTAAGTCTTTGGCCTTCATGAGCATATTCTAACAGTGAATTGTGTAATTTAGTTTGGATCTGATGACTCACATTAATGTCACCTCACTAGATGAAACATACACACAGAGGATACCCCTGTTTTCAGAACTGCAACCTAGTGTCTGCTAAGTTTTTTTTCTGGCTTTGAAAACACATTTGCTGGTTAACCCATCACTTGAGTTAGGTCATATGGTTGAAGTAGATGCATTCACATAGTATAATTATAATTCACAGAACTTTTTCATTATTCATGGCAATCTATCCAAAAGAGAACAAACATTTTTACCTTAAATTTAGGTGCTGCCTTGACTCATTTATACTATTTTTTCTCTTAAAGAAAGTGTCTTTTCAGGAGTCAGTCAATTACAAACAAAGTCCAGACTTCAGAAAAGTCAGTTTAAAAACAATCAATTTTTGAAAGTGTGAAGAAATGCATGTTGGAAGTCTGAATTTATTTTGCTGAAAGTAAATGTAAGACTTTAGCTGTACAACACCTGAATTGCCATGGGAAGAAAATCAACCAAATAAAGATTAGCATAGGGAAGAGATACTAAAGAAACCAATAATTCAAATTGGGTTTTAGACTTTACTATTTCTGCATATGTTATAAACTATTTTTAAGATGGTATTTTAAACTCAAGCTTCTTTCAAGTAAAAACATATCAGACAGAATATTAAGATAGAAACCTCAGTAAATTTCTTGATACATGTCTATTGGAGTGACTAATGAACCCCCTGTGCCCTAGACAGATTCATAATGAGAGTTCATAGGTTCAAACCCTGTCTAGGGCTCATTCATCAAAATTAAATGTGTACTGTAGCACAGTATTAAAAAATATCCATCCATTCCTTCTGTAAATCCATTGCTTACAATGGAAAAAAACTACTGGGTTGACTTTTTGACCCTGTAACTGTGATCAACTGGCTCACTTGTCCAAGGTCAAACAAAATGCAGCAGTGAAAGTTGGACCAAGAAATTAACTTTAGCATTGAGCAACTATCATATATAAAATGGGAGTGGGAGGACAACGGAAAGCTAGTTACCATGTTAATTAATCTTTATAAACTATGTTAGAAATAAAGCTGCTCTATAGACACTAGAAACGATTACCAGTAACATTGTTGTACAACTGCAGAAATTATCACATGTATCTTTCGATTCTTTTGTTTGTGGTTTTGGTGGGGTTTTTTTCTTCATTTCTAGAAACTATAGTGAATTTTTGCATTTTCATTCATGAGTTCTAACATACTCTATTTCTTTGCCCATTATAGCAAAATATTTCCAGAAGGTCAAAGTATCTTGTGCTGTAATGAAATACCATGACCAGCATTTTCAAAATGTTGTGCAGATACTTCTGTTCACTTTTTTTTTTGAGGCAACTTCAAATAAAGTAAATTAAAATAACTCTAGCCATAATAATGTGGAGAAACAGAGGAGGGGACAGCTTATTTTTATAGGTAACTAACATAAATTTGAGTAAAGTTGAGATGATTCAACAGGATTAGGAATCTGAGCTGTTTATTGAAAATACATCTGACAGAAATACCTGCTGTACACAGCATCCATTACCAAGGGTTTCTTTGTGGAGCCCCTGGAGTGCCAAGAGGTCAGTTTATGTGTGGGCAATATTTGGGAAACTGAATCAGTTACGGAGTTGTGTGTATCAGTGAATGGTGAGGACAGCAAATGCAGGAGCTGACCTAACTGAGAAGGTCTCAGTTTTACCCCAAGAGATTTTGGGTTCTTTTAAAGTATTAATATATTAATTAATATATGTATATTTATTAATGTAATATATGTATATTTAAGTATTAATATATACTGATCCTTCAGTAGTGCTGTAACATTTTTATCATTGCCCTGGACTAAACAAGTTAGTAGAGTCATGGCTTAAATAGACAATTATATGATTCAAGTAAATAAAGTAATAAATAGTAAACAAAACCAGTGTGTGTATACCATATACGAACCTTCCCCTGTCTTTAGTGAGGTATATCAGCTACATAGTTTGTTATAATAGTTACATTACAACAATATGACGTTTACAATGTAAAGGAAATTTGATCAACATTTTCCTGTAGGCTTTAAATAGCTATGGAAAAAGTGATTGAAGTATCTAGATCTCAGTTTTGTTCTTCCAATTACAAACCAATTTAAAGCTACTACAAAAGACTCTAACTAAAATCAATAGTTTTGTCTATGCTATACAAATATTTCTTTGCAATTCTAAAGGTTAATTTGATACCCTCCCTCTTCCCCCACCCCCCAAACTGTACTGATGCAGAAGGCCCAGGCTGATCATCCTGCTAAACACCTTCATAGTCAGCTTTCTCCAGCCATACTACCTATCCTACGCTTAGCCACACAGCTTGTAAATTTAACATAAAATTTTGTTCTTCCATGTATTATGAGTTTGATGAGTAGCAACCCCTTGTATCATTTTCAAAATTATTCCAAGTGCATGCTTTCTCCTTGAAGATCTATATATCAGGAAGAGCTCAAAATGAATTTCTTTTCAATTATGTATGACTTCTTTTGAATAAGCACAGCTTTTTCTGGCACGTGAAGAGCAAAATCATTGTGGTTGCTAAAAGTTTCAGAATCCTCTTTAAGGAACTGGAGAGCACAATTGCACTGTAAAATTCAATTGTTCAACTGTGCAAATTACACCCCAGACAGGTCTTATTTATTTTATGAATCCTATTTATTACTGTTCATTTGAGCTTTCTGTATTTTACATTTCTGGCAGCACATACATCTAAACAGATAGACTGCAGTGATTGTATTGGGCCAAAGGGGTTTTTATCACTCCCTAAGGTGAACATTTTACCCAGGAAAATTTTATCTGCACTTCATTTAAAGTAAACCCTGAGGAAAATCCAAACAAATGGGGCATGATATGTTTATCTCTTGAGTTCTAAAAATACCCTCAGAAGCCAGATTCCCAGTATGGAAGGTGTCACTGTGCTGCCAAAAGGAGATACAGGGCTTCAGTTCAGTCAGACTTTCATTCCAAAACAGCATATAAAATGGCTTGACTATACTGGCAACATCATGAAGAAATACATTTTGTGCAAAATGAATATTTTCTCTGACACAGATACCAAGGTGTAAGCCTGAAACAGAGAAGGTTATTTCTCAGTTGAAGTTGAAATTGCTTAAGTTGCTTACATATGATTTCTGTCCCTACCAATCTGAGATATCTTTATTTTTTATTGTCTAGAGAGAAATTGAGACAGAAAACTGTTACACAGAAATAAACAGTTCAAGGACATATTTGCTATCCAGAAAATATATAAATATGAACTGAACTTTGTCTTCACGTAAGTGTTCTGGAGGGCATGTTTGAGGTTGCAAAGAGAGAAACAGAGATAAAAACCCTATGTTAAATGCACACCTATCTGTTTGTATGTCTTGACGTGTACACATCAACATCAACTCATGTGCATGAGGGCAGCATCAGAGCAGAAAATATCTGTATCAACTTGTGAAACCAGTCACTTCACAAAATGACCAAGACATACCCAACACTGATTACCAAATAATCAGTGTTCAAGTAATCAAGTAACATGCTACGAACCTTCCCCTGTCTTTAGTGAGGTATATCAGCTACATAGTTTGTTATAATAGTTACATTACAACAATATGACGTTTACAATGTAAAGGAAATTTGATCAACATTTTCCTGTAGGCTTTAAATAGCTATGGAAAAAGTGATTGAAGTATCACTTGACAGTAATCAAGAAACATGCTACACAAAATTACTTTTTCTTTACATCTACTGTCTAATGATGTGGAGTATCACACATTATCTCAGTGAAAAAACATTTTCTGTTCACTCTTTTGGCATCAACTGTTACAACTGTTACAACTGTGCATCAACTGTGTTTATTTCGTAACAATTGCAGCTATTTGTCTTTACAGTTCTTTCATCAACCAAACTGCATTTAAAAATATCCTGGACCTCCACCAATACAACAGTAATTTCCTGAAATATCTGAAACTTCTAATATTTTTTGCAAATTATGGAATGAAGTATTAATGCTGTGAAATGGCCAATTTCCATATGATTAAATATATATGTCTGAAGTAGTGATTCATCAACAAGTTCATATACTGACAACATTTCAGTATGCAAAACATATGACACTTATTAAGCACAGAATTCACATTTGCTTAATATTTGCTCTTTGTGGGAGGTTTCCTGTCTTACTCCCAGTCCATAACACACTCTGCATTTCACATAGACAATGCTGAAAGAAAGCCTTAAACACAAGGTCCACAGAAGAGGAAACTGTCACATTTGCTCATTTGGTTTTCCTTAGGAAAATATTTTGGTAACTAATAACAACAGGTTCTAGTATTTTTTTATTTCCTTTGAACAGATGCGCTATGAATAGCCAGACCAGAATATGGAAAGTGAGCAGGAAAAACAGAAAAGCTATACGATCTTAAATTTGTAATAGTATGTACTGGTTTATAAACCTGAAACTGTCAATCAAACAGATGAACCCAGACAGAAGTACTTACAGATGGGACAGGGATACCAGGTCGCTGAAAGAACCTTCGGGAACACTGGAAATATCATTTCCATGGAGCGTCCTAGAAGAGGGGAGAAGCAGGAAGGTATCAAACCACAGTATTTTATCTGCTCCTCACAGGTGAAGGAATTGGTGCTTAAGAAGGATATTTAATTTTGTTTCATTCAGAGTTTCTATGAGCTTCACAACTCACGAGCTTCCATGCTTTATTACTTCTACTTCTAGACGTTGACATTTAAAATAATGATACAATGGGAATTGCTAGTGACTAATGTTTTAAATTAAAAAGGTGACATACTATTTATGCTATTAAAAGTATATTGATGACAAGCAGACCCTCACATACAGACCTGTATGTTTTTATAGAATCCCATTAGCCAGAAACACAGACAAAACAGAAGAGGGAAAATAGGAACTGTGAAAGTTTAATTAAATATTGACTTCAGAGAGATCCTTGGAGACAGCAAGGGTCCATGAGGGCAAATATACCTGCACTTTCACATTCTAGTTTCCCATTCGTACAGTAGGAAATACCTCTTTGTGTGGTATTTTAAAAATCCGTTTGACAAATACATTTATGCTACCAGGGAAAATACTTGAAATTAGTTGGTTTAGATCATTATTCACCCTGTGCAAAGAAACTAACGTTTTTCTAGCAGGGTTTTCAGAATCCTTGCGAAAGGGTTCTCCACTGTTTCCAGGACAATTTAAACAGCCAGTTTATCTCTTTTCTAAGAAATACATTTATGTGTGTGTTACATAGGCAAGCATAAATGGAAAGATTTTTCTTGCAGCTTGTAGAGCACAATACTCGTATTCAAAGTGGGAGACACAAGAGTAAAAATCATTATTTGTGATTACTTGTGGATTTCGTTGCAATTGCAACTGAAGGCCCAGCTACAAAGTAGGGCACCACCACTAGAGGCGGTGACAGACAAATAGAGAGGAAGAGCACTTCTTGCAGCACCAAGGCTAAGATCAGACAGGAAAACATGCGGCAACAAATGAGTGTGCAGGAGGGCACAGGATGCTGGGGATGACAATTGCATAAAAACTATCCAGAAAATGCACCAGAGAAGGTACACAATCATGTAACATGTTATTTTATTAATAAATAAAATCAGCTATTCAGCTGCTGCGTCCTCTGCCTCACTAGATAATTATCTGGCAAAAAATAGCACAGAGAAAAATATTTATAGCTTATTCTAACTTTTCTAGTTTGCATGTCGCTGAATACCAGCTTGCTACTTCACATAGTAACAGACAGAAAGAACTCGTAAGGAGCCAATAGGAGTAGATTCTGCTGGATCTCATTAGCCTTTTCTTAAACAAAAGTTGGTAGAAAACTTGCAAAGGGAAAGGACATCAATATTTTAAAACTGTATTTTCGTTTGCAGTTCTCCCCAGAGCTGGTTTGGTTATAGCAAACTGCTGTACTGTTTATGTCCTCTTTCCCAGCTCCAGGAATTACTGTCAGTGCTCCAGACGTGGCAGAGGAGGGTGGAAAACAGAAACCTGCTGTGTGTCAGTTTTGTAGCAGCTCTTTCCCTCGAGTCATTTATTTTCTAATTTACCTGGTGATTTGCAGAACACAGCAATCACATCTTATTTTTTATTTTTGTGACCGTACAGATGCTTGAAACGGTGCACATTGAGTTTAAAACAAACCGAACATCTGGGCCCACGGAAATAGACAATAGCCCCAGATGAAAATAAAAGCATCTCTTTTTGCATCCTTTCTTCCCGTTCTCTACCCTAACACCACTACAAGCTTCACCAGGATCTACATGATGCCTTAGAACTCATGAGTTCTACCTTTACATGCTGCCTTATACCAGCATACGCACAGGAAGGAAAGCCAAACTTGCATACACCTTGTCCTGTCTCCCGTGAGCCTGGGCCCTGCCATGGGGTTGTGAACTATGTGAGCAAAAGCAATGTTACCACGATCATTTTTCACAGCTGCTCATTGCAGCTGCAGTTTCTATCTATTGTACTGCAAAGTTTTTCTACAGAGCATGAAAACACAAAAACTACAGCAGTTATCCTGCTGGCATCTCTCTCCAGTTCTTGATGCCAGTATACCAAAAACTTCCCCTTCCAACATACTGATTCTGAAATATTCTTTTAAGCATACCTAGGTTTTGGCTATTAATAATAATACTTGGCATATATAAGGATAGATCTCCAAGCAATTAATCTGAACAGGAACAGGAAGGATATGAGCTCCCACACAGTAACTCCAGATAAAGCACACTCACTAATTCTATACAGAATGCCCAACTGACAGAGACATACCCCACAGCTGTTAAATAAGGAGTATTTTTGTTGGTATGAGGATGCAAGATCAGGCCTGGTCAACAACTTGTCATCAAAATGTTCCTTTCTTCAATGAAATGAGCATATTTAAATAAACAGACACTCATAATGAGCTTATATTCTGATCTTTTAAATACTTAAAGATGTGCAAGATGATTCTCTCTGAACAGACAGCAGAACTTAGGTTTATCTTCATGTCATATCAGTTGTGTTTATTCTATGAAGGGGTGAATTTTCTTTCCTAGATGTCTTGGAAACTTATTCTAAGAGAAGCTGAAGAATGACAAAGCCATTTATCTGTAAGAATGTAAAACCATCAAAAATATAAAACCATTTGGCATGAATGGCTTGACTTACATATCTCAAACATTGAGGTATGTTTCATGGATGCAAATGCCTGCATTTTAACAAAAAAATCACGTCAGCAACATCATCACCCATGCAGCTAAAATGAAATTATAAATGCTAAAAACCTTAAACCTCACAATCATAAATAGTGGCAAGAGAATTCAACAGTGCAATAAAATCTTTTTCCTCTTGGATCAACAACAGGAACACATTTTTATACCATAAATCCTTATAAGCAAATGGTCAAATAAAATCTTAAACATTTGGACAGTTAAAGCATACACATTGATGTGTGTGTTCTCCCTCAAAAGCACAACTTCTAGGTATCCTCTTGTCTAAAAATTGGTAAACAGCAGGCGTATGAATTTAAGGTGATAGGGATCTCCTCTCAGAGCACAGAGTCACAAAACAGTTGAATTCTTGAAATAAAACCTTTCTTCTACATGTAATCTCACTAATTTATTACTTTGTCTTCAGGTAAGGAAATGAACTAAACATATCCTTTTGGGTTGGTGGTTTTTTGTGGATTTTTTTTTTTTTTTTTTTTACTAACTGTTCCCAAGCCGTGCCTCCTAGCCCATTGTCTCATAACATTTGGTTACTATAGATGCAAAGGGGATGCTTTTTCAGTAAACAGTGATCTACCCTGTAAAGACAGAAATGTGGCTAAAAGCTTGGCTGAGCTTACAGAGCCACATCCCATCAAGGGCAAACATGTACAATGAACCCCGAAGGATGCCAAACCCCACAAGAACCAACACAACTCAGGTTTCAGAGGAAGTGGGAAGCCACAGTGTCACTGCTTAATGCTCATAACAACAGCGCCTTTTACAGATTTACTGGATAAGTACAAGTAGTCATTCTGCAGTGCAAAAAAAAAGAAAAAAAGGAAAGAAAAAAAGTCAAATAATATTTGTTAGGGCATTCAGTGCAGCATCCAACAGTGAAAGTATATTGCAAAAATTGGTTCCACGTTTGTGCCTGAAGAGTATTTGTGGTAGCTTTATCATCACACATATTACTATGTGTGAGCTTTGAACTGCAGCAAATAGCCATCAGTTTTCAGTAAAACTAGAATATCTCAGGTTGGTAGAATATTCTGTAGCTCATTTTATCATTTTTTTCATAAATATAACATGGAAAATTGTTAAGTGATCTGAGAAAATATTTGTATTTCTGGACTTCGCCTCTTAATTAAATAAGGACAAAATGTCAGAAGTTACAACATTGTCATGCAATAAAAATAATCTTTAAAATAATCAGTTCATGTCAACCAGAGAGTTCTAATATTTATAATTACTTTGTCTCAATTTCAGCTTTTTAAATCTGTTTACATTTAGCTTCTAAAAAGACTAGCTTTGGACAAAAAAACCAAAATAAAACCAAAAAAGAAAACCACAATTTTTCACTGCGATAGTTTTGATGCAAAAACGTACTGATATCAACTTTTGTTTATTAAAAAAAATTCTGAAGACTCTATGTTGAAATTGCTCCCCAGCACACTTTGGCTGCCATTATGGATAAGCCACGTGAAGACTGAAGATTAAAGGCCTGATTGTGTTGACCCTGATGTATATTCAGGCTTAAACATAAACATGCTGACTCTACAGTTTTCTTAGTTGGGCTTATGCTGAAAAATGTGAGAGGACAGAACCAGATATCTGTTGAAGATCAACTTCATCATACATCTCTGACTACTCTGATTTTCAAATACATATTTACTTTATTTACTATAGAGAGGCAAAAAGTAAAGAAAACAAGGAATTTGGAAAACACAGAAGCCTGTATGAGAAGGGTCTGCTACTTTCAAAGGCATGCACAGCCAAAGGTAATGAGATCTCTATATTCATTTTATTAAAAAAAAAAAGTGGAAATTGTTTTGCTGATGTTTTCTCTTTTAAATTCCCCTGAGAATATGGATAATAAATAACTGACAATAACAGATTGCACACCGTCACTCGGAAGCCATTTTCTCTCTGGAGAATTGATTTTTAATAACAACATAGATGACATGTGGCAAAAGTTGTAGCTGATACCAGAGTTTTGTGGGCCATAATAAATCAAATCAATCTGGAGACTTCGAAATGCATGGAGCAGAGGCAGAGATTCCCATTTACGCTTCATTACACTCGTGCAGCTCTGTGCAAGACAGGGAGGGCTTCTCCCTTGAAGGAGGAAGATATTTTTTCAATTTGATTAGCAGATCGTTTAAAAAAGCCAAAAGATAACAGTTGTTATTAAAATATTGCCCTTTGTTTCTGTCCATATGTGGCCTGCAAGAACAGAAGTGAAAAGACAAATTGCAGCTATTGGAAAGAGTGAGGCATGGTGTATCTACACGGTAATTCAGGGTAGAGAGTCCCAAACTAGCTTTAACCAAGCTTGCTTGCATATCAGAAGAGGCCAGAAGACAGGTCCATATGGAATAATTTTTTTGGCCATGAAACAGAATATATTCATCTGTGGCTGAATTTCACGACTCATGTATCAGCTCAAATGTGACCATCCTAGCACGTTAGAAATCAGAGTCCCAAGCCAAACTTAAAGCGACAAATCCAAATCACGTCTCTTTCTTGCTTTTAATAATGAAAACTGGGAATCTAAAGCTGTCTTGTAAGTTAGGAGGTTGAAACCTAGATATCTATTTTACCACTCAAACCACAATGAAAGAGCTCAGCCAAACAGCATTGCCTTATTGCTTCCACAGTCACAGTATTGCCCATGTTGACACCTTAATTCCACACTTACGGAGTCAATGCACAGCAACCATTGCTCTTTAAATTCACAGAAACTTCTGCATGCGAATGACATCTAACTTTAAAAAAAAATAGAAAACACTAATTTGAAGTTTCAAAGCACTCAGGACATATTCCTCAAGTCCTCTGTCCTGACCTTTTAGTGTTCAAAGCTCCTTCTCCTTCAGCACACTGAATAATCTCATCACAGATGAGCCATTTAATTTATTTGCTTTCAGTTTACTGTGCAAGTCATGATGACCCACTTGTGTCGGTGGGCAGTGGGGAGGAAGGTGGCTTCTCCACCTTGTCCTGACAGCTGCACATGGGGTCACATCTCCACACAAACAACTGAGCAAACCCAACTCAGGGTTTGTTTCTGATGGAGCAGATGGGGAGTGAGAGACAGTAAATACAAGACTGAAGCAGGAGTCGGTCTAGCAGATGCCTAAGAAAGGTGGGGGGGGGGAAGGGGGCTGATTGCTGCAAGGAACAGGCCCACAGGCCACACCCCAAGATGATATAAAGAAGATGACTTTCAGAAGAGATTGTAAGCAAATTGTTCAATCCAGAAAGCTGCTGAAAGCAGTTACACCAGAAAGAGTGGAGAAAAGGATCTCCAAAGAAAGAAACCACACGTGGACATCTCTGAGCACGCCACTAGTCAACATGAGATGAAATTTCATTCACAACATTTGAGACAGGCATCTCAGCATTGCTGGCACCCAGCCACTTGCTTGACTTATTGTTTTAGTGTGGGGACTTATAACCTACTTCCCTTCAGATTGCATTCTTTTATCTAAAAACTTGCCTGCAGAAATCTAAATTAATAGAAAATATTCTAAAAATGCACAAGTTTTCAGTAAAGACACTCTTGCTGAAGCATCCAATGGAAACTTACACTCTGAAATATGATCAAGTTTTTACAGACAAAGAGAAAAGTTCTTTCCTGTGGGGCACCCAAACATTGTTCAAGTAGAAGAGACAGACTCTATGCAGGCTCTTGGATGCCTATTTTCATGATAGTTCTTGTCCCTGAACTATCAGAGAGAAGTCATTCATCCTGCAAATATGTAATTGCTTCTTTTCAAAGTTTAGCATTCACCTGCTCTAGTCATTACCGGACATATTGCACCTAAGTACAAGTACATTGAAGCTAATTGTGTGAAAACATTTATGACTACTGAATCAAGTGAAAGCCATCTGCTCATTAAAAACCTCCCTGCCATCAATAGCATTCTAATAAGCTGCACCTCAGCTGCATCAAATAAGTGGTACTTACAGCACTCGAAGAGACCTGAGCCCATTGAACGCATGGACTGGAATGCACCGAAGTCTATTGTAACTCAAGATGCTGGGAGAATGAGAGAACAGAGTTACAACACTGTATTTTCTTTGATTATTTCACTACTAATTCAACCACAAAGAACCATGGAAAGCCACATGCGTAAGTAACAAGATATATACTAATTGTTCAACACCTATGATGGTGTCTGAAAAGCAATTAAAACTGTTATCAAAACTTTGGACTACTTACAGTGTTGATAACTGAGTCATGTTGCTGAAGGTGTAATTGGCCAATACGCTTATGCTGTTGTTGCTCAAATCACTGAAGAAACGCACAGAGAAAATATCATTTATATGTATGAATTGAGAAATAAGTCTTTTTTTAAAGATTATGTAATATCTGCATGGCAAAATGCTTGAAGCAATTGAAAAGTCACATATTATCAATTGATATAATATTTTCTAATCAACTTTGAATAAGCTCTAAAAGCAAAGCACATCAGACTCCCCTAAAAAGCTTCAGACTCAGAAATATTAAGGCATATTTTCAGCATATAACATTCCAAAAAAAATCAGTAAGTACAAGCAAAATTTTTGAAGAAGGATAAATTAATAAATGATACAAGTGCAGGTGAATATTTACTGTACCATCTTGCTTTGCAATTTATTACAGGCATATCATTTCCATATGTTCTTCTCATTGACGGCTACTAGAACAAAATTTCATTTTTCATTTAAAAAAAGTCTTTTAGGATCAAACAGAACATTTTGTTTTGTTGTTGCTCTCCCTTGAAAAACAAAATTAGACATGTTTCCAAATAAAACACTGTTTTAAAACAGAGGTTTCCAGTTTTCCCCTCCATGTTGTTTCTGTCTGAGATTGTTCTGCCCATTTGACTTGAGTATCTACAGCTGATTCAAACAGCATTTGAAAATTTCTGATAAATAGTTCAGCCAAGAAATTTCACTCCTGTGTATTTCAGGGAGCAATTTACTGAAAAAAGTCTAGTTGTGTATCTATCTGCATGACTGTTCATAGCAGAAACAGCTATGCAAATTTTCATTGCCTTAGCATTATAAATACTGCCTCACCAAGAACAAATTAATGCTGTGTCCTCTGTTAATGACCTTTACAGCTTTGCACAGATAAATCTGCCAAGTGAAACTGTAGCAGCCTGCACAAGAGCTTAGTCCTCTCACAGAGGCTGGAAGCTCCTGCAGAGGAAGGGTCTCTGGTGCTCTCAGTCACCTCACTCTTTCTCCACTCTTTATAACACTTATTGGCAGCAGTGGCCACTGTGAAATTCTTTCAAAATTCAAATTACAGAAGGTTTTTGGGTTTTGTGGGTTTTTTTCCCCCCAAACACTAATTATTTATGTTCCACCTACAACATAGTGCAGAAGGAGTCATGTAATTTTCTTGACATTGAAACCACGTGTTTCTTACATCAGTGTCAGGTGTCTGAAGGTGGAGAGCCCCTTCGGCACAGCAGTCAGATGGTTTCCTTCCAGGTATCTGAAAAAAGTCAGATTTGACAATTACACAAACCTGTTAACAAGAACTCCTATCACTCAATCATGAATGAGGAAAATATAAAGTCAGTCACTCAGGAAATTATCTTTGATTCATTGCTTTGAAACTATAACAGTTTCTCCTTCATAAGTGAATTATCAGACATGCAAAGCATGACAGTAGCTTATTGATTTTTTTATTTTTTTTTAAGGCTTGCAAGTGAATAAAGGATCTCTGGCCTACAGCAAACAGAAATGACCATTTGGTGGTTCTGTGACAGCAACTGAAGAAGGGGAGAAGAATTGTATGGCTTGTGCCCTGAACTTAAAGTTACCTTTAACAAGTTTCTAGAAGAACTCTGAGTGCTGACTGACCCTGTTTAGGAAAGTTTTTGTCTTGTGCACGTGAGTTCCTTGTGCACAAGGAAGAACAGAACTGGACAGAACTCTCACAGCCAGAACTGGAAGAGGAGCTGCACTGCCAGGTCTCTGTGTTGCAAAAAGTCTCACTTATTCCAGTGTCAACACAAACATCCATCAGTTTAATGCCACAGCCGTCACAGCAATTCCTGCTATGGCATATACACCCTCCTCACCTTTCTTTTTCAAAGTACGCTGGTACAGGAGGAAAACTTGGTACAAATTGAAAACCAAAGACCAAGTTCTCTTTGAACACATGCTCCTTCTACAAGCACTAAGCATATTTAATAAATAGCTTTTGTTTCCGGGGTGGAAGTTGTTTGAGACACCACTGAATGTGTCTCTATTCAGACACATGCACAGTAGGGCTAAAGCCTTTTGGGATAATACTATGCCCTCATTTTCCTGGAATATAGTGCCTGTATTTTGCAGGTTTTCTCCACTGAAGAAACATGAACATTCAGTAACCAAGGGAAAAACCTTAAACAAATATAATACTTCCCAAAAGTTTGCCCAGAAGAGAGCATGGGAACTCAAGACTCCACAGCTGGTCTGTGGTAGCAATGGGATGTGGGGCTTTTCCTGTTTATTACAAAACAATAGAGACAGAGCTGGATTTCTTCTCCTTAACCTTGGCTTTTGGGTGAAACTGCATCCCTGGAAGATACCAAGGTAATAAGGCTACAGTGGAAATTGAACACTCTGGTCCCATGACACTGTCAAGGTGATCTTCCACACATCTGCCAGAAGCTGTATCTACCTGGGAAACAAATCCAACCTTCTCAGAAAGTACTGTGTAGGAGGAAAGTGTTTCTCCCTCCACAGGTGTGGATAAAAGATGAAATGATATTTCCCTTCCTTACAAGATACTTTGGGGGATTTTTCCTAAGGTAGACATGGGGCAATGCAATTGATGAAAGATAATCAAGTGTAGCCAGGAAATGCAGCCCACAGACACCGGAACACTTAATGTGCTGCCTCTACTGCTGAAAATATAATCCAATAATCACGTTAAGAATTTTTATCCCACACATACAATTTCCTTTTCTTTGGCAACCAACCTCCTTATTCTGCATTTACTGTAGGAAACAACAATAATAATAGATTATTACTGTGCTATATGTTCCCTCTCTACATTAACTGTAACAACACAGAGATATTTGTGTAAGCTAAAACCAAGAAAAATTTCCCACAAACTTTATTTTTACATCATATAAAAATAAAATCTATAAACACTAACAGAATTTTTACAAATACGTTTTATAACTGTCACATTTTATTTTTTTCTCCCCTTCTATTTCAGCATAATGCCCTCTCACCATTTTCTGCTGCTTCAGCTCTCTTTTAATCTAAACTACTTCTACTAAACTACCCCAGTTTCACAGTCATCCATTCTGCCTGTGCACAGGATCCCGTCAAGGCAGAGTAACCGGAGAGGATGTGGTGGAGCTGACCTAGCTCCTGCTGGGATTAGGCTGGACAAGGGGGACTACAGGCTTTTGAATTTTTAACCAAAAGCAAAAAAACCCTATTGAACAGATTAATCTCTCCATTCACAGAGTTCACAAGCATCTAATGACAATGTTGCACAGTAAACAGTTAGCCCTTGCAAAGTAGTGACAGCTGCTCCGCTGACGCAGATTATCACAAACCAGAGTATGGGATAGTTATGCCACATTTACACCTCCAGTGAATATTCATATTCAGCAAGTGTAAAGTCACTTGCTTCATTTTGACTAAATTTGGTATAAAATATTTTGAAAATGGAGTTCCTTGGAGAATTCACACCATAAATTGTTATGTAGAAGATCCTCAGAATTCAACCACATTTGTTACTATTTAAACAGGGCAAATCATGTCTCATTTCCCCAGTCATGGTCTGCTATGGACATAGCAAGCCACTGGGAGTCTGTGTCTTCTCTTTCATCCCAGAAAGTTGCAAACCTTAAACCCACACTTAAGGGTGGGTTAAGGTTCCAGTCTTTATTCCAAATGCAAAATCCAAAGGATTTCCAAAGGAAATCAAAAGCAGGTCATGTATTATGTATTTGGAAGCTATATATGATTTTCCTTTAGGAAAGGAGACTCAACTCTTGCAATGTGTTGAAATCTTCAGAAATATATTTTCAGGATATTCTCTTGTTGATCTCAATATAAAACAGCCTGCAATTTGAACAAACTGATGATGGCTGGCCAAGGTTTTTCCCCCCTGTTTTGCTTTCTGGTGCAATCAAAAGTCGAGGGTGCACATTTTAATCCAGCGCTTCATTATTCAGACTAACGTAGACGTGCAGACCCCTGGAGTTAAACTCCTACAGAAGATCTGCTTTCAATAGCTTTGGATTTGTACTGCAAGCAATTTGATGGTTATGTAAATGTGCTAGCAAAAAGCTGCAATACTTATACGAGTGGTATAATTTCTGAACAAACACAATTTTGCACTGAAAAATTACTGATTATATACTTTTCATGCACGCATAAGAACAATTCACCACTGTTAAACCTTTCACCACATTATACAAAGAATGGCAATATTTTCTAAGCAAAAGGCATTCATTTTGAAAGCACATATAAGTGCAATGAATTTGAAATAACCAGAGCTTTTAGAGCATAAGAGCATGCCAAGAATCAGGAGGACCTGAAATGCAACATTTGAAGAAACCAATTGCTGCAGGCGAGCTGTTGCCCACCATGGGCGAGGCCTCTGTCAGCGCAGGGAGGGGATGCAGGGGCAGCAGCTCTGCAACTTGCTGGGCTGAAGATGATGTATGGGGGCTGCAAGAGGGCTGGAAGCTGGACGTAGCGAACAACATTTATTACTGAGGCTGAAGGGGCAGAGCCCAGTTACAAAACTTTGTGTTTATGTATATGTATATATAAATAAAAAAACATGGATAAAGATACAGACCCCTTGCCTAAACAAACCAAACCAAACCAAACCATAACAGAATGATGTGGAGGGAAGATTGTGTTTTTAATTCTTTTCAATCCTCAGCCAAAGTAAGGTGATGTACATGGCATCTGGTATGCACAGAAATTCTGGCATGAATGAAAAAAATATGTCTAATTTTAATGCTCAGAGCCAAGTTATTAATATACAGACACAGTCAAGAATGGGTGTCAGCTGCCTTAATACAGACATACTGACTAGTATCCAAAACAACCTCATTTGCTTCCTAAAGTCTTTAGACTCTGTAGTTTAATATATCAGATTGGAAATTGTTTTTTACCCCATGAATGCTGCTGGGAATCCTGCAGTCTCAGTAATGACTTGTAACCAACAAGCAATTACCAGAGCCAAAATTGAAAAAACATGTTTCATGTTCTCCTAAAATGGCACCAACTACCTACCAGGAAAGTCGTCTTCTAAAATGTGACAGAGTGCTGGAGACAGGTAACTGTTTGGCCAGGATGGCTGGCACTGCGGGGCATGGCCATGCCTCACTCTGTGCCTGTACCAACTGCACCGGCTCTCAGAGCCCAGTGCCTGCAGCAGCCCCGGGGCTCATCCAGCACCTTCCACACATACTAACATCACATATAAAAAATTTAAAACTATGCATAAAAGATGACAGCTGTTCTTTTTCCAACTTGTCTATTTTTATACGGAAACACTTCGATTGGAGGTGATATAACCAGCACAAGGTGCCAAAGCATCATGTAACAATTTGAATCACTTGGACCCTTTTTTGTACTGAAATGTCTATTCAGCCATAAAGTCAAGCTCACAGCGGCAATCTGTGCTACGAGAAGAAACTGGAGAGACAAATCAGTTCTCAAGCAGTAATTGAAAAGACACAAAGCCTTTCCTTTAATTTCTTCAAATATTTCATATAGAATGTTACATTACAAAAAAAGATGATACTTGACAATTTTATGCAGATCTAAAATTGAGTTATAGTCTAAACTTTTTAATGCAGATATCCAATATCCTAAAATTTTGAGGAAAATTTCATTTCCTAAAAATGGTGGTCTAGAAGAGAATTGGACTGTGAAAGGTGAAACATATCCACAAAGCATGACTTCTAAGAGCTTCAATTACAGTTTCTTGAGAAGAAACAAAATTCAAGTATGGATCTAGGTACAAATCTGGATCTTGAACTTTCTTAAGTTTTGGCAAATTTGGACTCTGGATTTTGCTGCATTTGTATGTCAGACCACAACCTACAGGTCTGACACACAGAAACATGACTGTGTTTGAGAGAAAAGTGAAGGCCATAAAGTTAAACTTACCTGTATTAGTGCTGAAGTCACCTTTCCAATATGTACTTAAAATTCACCAGTCACTGAACACATTATGTGATAGTATTGATACTATTTACTTTTTCTAAACTATCAGATTTTAAATGCAGTTTTAAGTCCACTATTTCAGCTGTAACTAAAATATCCCCTACGGAACTATCCATTCTCTCAATGGGACAGTTTTCCTCTGCAGTGAATTAAGCAGGCTGCAAAACCTTTTATGACACAGGACCATGTAAGCCTATGCTTTGATCTAAATTGTTTCTCCCTTTTATTATCAAAGGAAAATTCACTGAAGTCTGTGTTAAGGGTCAGTGTATAAAATAGCGCAGATTGCCAGACAAGCAAAAGCATTTGCATCCTCAAGCAGATGATTTCCATCAGATATCTCACTTCAGAGTTATCCCTTTGATCAACAGCAATATAGGCATACTGAAAAATGGCACTAAATTGTTACAATATTCTACATGTATCATAGCTAACTGCTTAGAGCATATTTATTGCAACAATTTGCATGGCCCAGGTATGAGCCAATATTTTTAGTCACAAGTCAAGAAAAATCACAAATTCTTTGGAAGATGGAAAGGAGGGTTGAGATTGGTGGTAAATACCTCCAAGTAGATGTGGCAGCAAATGTATGGGAAGCAATTGTCAAAATCATCTTGGTGACTGGAGATTTGGTTGAATAAAGGTGCCATGCTAAGGCCGAGGCAGCAACAGGCAGCAAACTAGAGGTGGGGAATAAAGAGCTAAAAGACAGTTCAATGGGATCCCTCTGCTAGTAAGCAGGTCAGGCACTTGTGAAAACTGTTGTGCCAGGTACTGAATGAGCTTGCAGGCTAAACGAACCTAACACACAGAGCAAAAAACACAAACAGGAGAGAGAAGGTTTGTGAGGAGAGAAAGGGAAATGGCAAAAGTAATGCAAATATTAATATGTATTAACATAAATGGAAAGAAAAATAATCACTAACAATGATGTATGGATGCAGGTTTTCCTAACAATCCCATCAGTGCTATCATATAGCTCAGTGCCATGACAACATTTGGAGTCTAGAGATGACATGATTAGTACATATTTATTCTAAAATACACCATGCTCATTATGTTACAGCTTATGCACATGCCGTCCACATAATTGCCACCAATGTTTTTCCCCAGTGCAAAATATTATTTGCTGTAGGTCCATAAAAGCAGCTGGATGCTGTCAGATAAGACTTTATTGGAAATAGACTATTGTGAAAAAAAGAAAAAACTAGTGTTCACACACCGAGGTAGTATGTAAAAGGAAAAAGAGCATGGGAAACTTAGTTCAAACGGATTTGGGAAAAAAAAAAAGGAAGAAAAGGAAAGCCTAAAACACTAAGCAGCAGTGAGGCTAAGTTCCAAACTAGCTCATTGCATGAACATTTTACTTCAGAACATCTGGATCAGAAAATTGAGTATGTTCAAAAAAACCAAGGGTTCTCTTCAGAGCAAGCAAACAGTGGGAAAAAATGTCGGCGGTACGTAAATATAGAGCAAAGGAATTTGCAAGAAACAACATAATATTTCCCTATTCCCAGGAAGCTGAAAGAAGGCTTGCCCACGATGATGGGGTTTTGTGAAGGAATTGGTGGGAAATAGAAATTTCTTGCATCATCATCCCTCTAAAAAGCCAGGAAACTTAGTGATCTTTTCATTTCTATTCTAGATGGAAGCCTTCCCTGCCAAGGTAATCCCTCCTCCCAAGGGTGGTACAAACCAAACACAGGGATGTCTCCTGTCATTGCAAGCTCTAAATATGAAGGAGATAATGGTTTTCACATGTTTTGTCTATATACACATCCAAAACAGAAACTCAGGAAGAAAGTTGGAAGGAGCGAGCCTATGTCTCCAGTCTACCATGCAATAAAACATTGCCAGTGATCCTTTTTGCTGAGCTTAGGTACAGTGAAATTTGACCCAGCAAAGGGTAACAGTTTCCCTATGTGCCTGTGCAAGAGGTATGTTCATTTTTGCACATTGCTATTTAATACCTATTACAATGAAAGAATTCCTGTTTTAAGACTATTTTAAGACCTCTAAAAGAATTTAAAAGAACTTCTGAGAAGGCTATATTCAGCCGTAACACTGGTTTATCTAGATACATGACAGTTCTTTTTCTTAAACCATGTTGTATAAAAACACACTGCAGTTTAATAAAAAGCACTGCAGCTAATGTGTCTTGTAAATGAATATGTCAATAATGGAAGTTTATAAATGTCAGACTGGTGCATTCATAAAAATTCCTCTAAAATGCTCCCCTGCATCGTATCGCCGTTCAGGCCTCCCACAGGGAGGGAGCTGTGGGCTATCAGGACAATAGACTCTTTACACCCTTGTCCTCTCCTTGGCATGCCCTCTGTCCTTAGTGACCGTGGTTTTGTGTGAGTGCCTGGTGGGAGCATGGAGACCCCAGCACACTGCCCAGAGGTGTCTGACATGAAAGCATGGAAGGGGAGAAAGGCAGCGTGGGTTGTGGTAACATGGCAGAAGGGTTTTTAATCTATCTGAGCACCTGTGACCGCTGTACCCGTGAGAAAGGTGAAGGCATCCCTGCCTTGGAGACTGCTGTGGCTCTCTCTAGCCATGCAAAAGCAGTGATATCTTCTGCAGCAGGTAACTTATGCGCTTTCCGGTTTCAAGTGCTAAACGGATATCCACTGATACCACAGAAACAAAACAGCTTTAAGAAGATGCTTCAGCCTTAGGACACAGTTCAAGGGATCTAGGACTGCCCTAGGGAAATGGGGGTATTTTGGTGTGAGGAGTGTAAATAGATTGAACAAGATAAATCTCTTTCACCCTGTTCCCAGAAAGCTATTGGGTTCCCTCTGCCAAGTTTTAGCTGTCCTGAAAATGAGGCAATAGGAGAGGTTCTACAGGAGATGCTGTTTTCCATAGCAGCAATGACAATTCTCAAACACAGAACAATAACAATACTTAAGTTCACACTAGCATCTTGGGACCTAGATTATATAGTTCCTTCTAGATCATGGGCAACATGTTTATGTCAATCTGGAAGTAGAAGGAAGGCAAGATTGATTATTTATTTATTTACTTATGTCACTTTTATCACAGTTTCCACAAACACGTGAAATTTTTACCTCCAGTACCTGCAGCTCATCTTTTGGTATAGATACAAATAAGGAGCTCAGTTAATGTTGGTTGAGAGGAGAGTGAGATCAGGATTGAATTTTGAGACAGCTGGGACAGATTCAAGGTTATATTTGTAGAACATGAAATATTCAGAGCCAGCCAGTCCAGGGATGACTGTGTTCTGCTGACACATTTCTGGATTGAAAGCAGAAAGCTGAACTAGAGGCTTGCACAGCCAAGAGGCTCCTACTGAAGAAGACAGTCACGTAAACTCCTATGAACTCAAACTGCTCAGTTCCAGGCTACTGCCTCATTTGCCAAGAAATAGCTTAAGAAATATAACAGTTTTCAAGAATGTGAGATTAATTTCACTCTTTTTGTGAAAGCTATGTCATCAGTGTATCAGATAGTATCAGTAAAACTCAATATGCAAAATTTAAACATAAAAATTCCTCAGTGTGGCAGTGGAAATCAAAGTAACATCTGTGATATCTTATTGTTGGCAAGTCGTATTTGAATGCAATGAAACCTGAACAAGAGCAGAGCAGAAACTACCTAGCAGACTTTTTATTGCTGATGGCAATATATAAGGAAACACAGGCCAGGACTTGGCTTTTAATTCAAACCACTATTAACCATGCCCTGGTTAACAGGGTTCCAAGGATGTAGTAATTAATGCAAAATTTCCAAGTTAATTTGAGTCACCACATACACTTTCAGTACACTCCTCATTCAGCAACGAAGTCTTGTATTTGATTACAACGCTGGTAAAAACAGCGCAAACCCCATTTTCCCACTGTGAAGGGAGTAAAAAGATGTGCATCTCATCATCAGCTGCCTTGTTACTAAATAGTAAAAATAGTACTAGATACTAAAAAATAGCAGAATTAGATATTAATTTATTACAAAATTCACTGAACATACCAGCTAACTCAACCAATTACTTTCACACAGAAATCTTGATGAGATTGTAACAAGTTTCAGTAACAACTCACTTGGGATAGATTTGAATAAGGACCTAAAGGGGAAAAGCTCAATATTTCTATTGCCAACTGTTTAAGCCAAGCACTTCCGTCAGTGTATTTTACTCCCATGGAAAGAACAAAAATCCAATACAAAGTCAGAGCGAGGGGTAGATGAAAAGACGACTAGAAAGATGGTTCTCAACTAGGATGAATTTACTTTACAATTTAATCTAATTATCTGTTATTTTAGCCACTTCATGAGGTTTGGAGAAAAGAATTCATTGTTTGTTTCCACCACTGGCTTGCTTTCTTTTTCTTTTTTTTAATGTCCTCAGAGGATAATTAGCTCACAGCTGCGTAAGTCAGGAACATATTTTCATCATCCTTTCAAACTGCCTGTTGTAAGCTCAGGCTGCTCAGAAGCACTACAGGATTATTTGATACTAATATATGCATTTGTTCCCTACACACAAAATTAATGGGTACAAGGATAGATAAGCTCTGTTCCCCTTACAGAGCAATGTATTCAGCCAAGGGACAAGTAACTATAAAAATAACAGTCAAAACATATGGAAAGCACCAAAGCACAAAACACCAGCCCCTGAAGTCAAAGGCAAAACCCCCAAGGACCTACAAAGCCTCACTATGATGTAATTTCATGAACTTCTCATGAAAGGAGCTATGTAAAAGGTAACTTACAGCTCAGTCACGTCTTTGGGAATTCCTTTGGGCAATATACGCAGCCCTTTGTTGCTGCAACGTACCACCAAGTCCACACAGGTACACTGGGAAGGACAAGGAGGGGAAAGCAAGCAGCTGCTTTCATCGTTACCTGCAGAGGGAGAGAAATGGAGTATTAGGAAGTCAGCTTTACAGTCCAGAGTGATGCACTTTGAAGATAACTGCTTACAAGGACCAAGGAGGGACATTCCTGAATCCATGGTAACCATCACAATATTTTAAAGTAGATCCAATGCTTTGGATCAACCTGCCTCCATACAGGTTCTTTAGGCAAAATGAACATCAGTTCAAAAACTGAATAGCAATATTTTTAAATAAATATTTTTTCTAAGGAGTATCTACTTCTCTGTAATTTTGCAAATTACATTAAAATCAGTTATGTGAATCCCATATCATCCCCTCACCCCCCATGTACTAGCTGAAATGGAGAACTTGACCCCAACATTGCCCTTAAATTCATCTAGACAGATAATATTCACGATCTACTCTGCTTTAGGTAGATTTTTTAAAAATTCAGCTTTTAGATGTTAATTTTTTAGTTTTTAAAGTCAGCCTGGCACTTCATTTATCATTTGAATTGTAAAACCTCATTGTTTTTGACAAGGATAACCAGGCAAACAACAAACTGAGCAGCATACTTCCCACTGCTGGCGATCCATCTGTGCACACATAAAAATATCTACTTTCTCCAAAAATGGATTCAAAGGTCCATAAACAACAGATTAAATCTTGTAATTGAAGAACAATAGGGTTTCTGCAGAAGAAACCAACTCTTTGAAGCTAAGAACATTAAAGCATGGATTTTCCCCAAAAGCAACAGACTTTGCAAAACATAAGGCAAATGCATACTACAGTATCATGATGTGTATGAAAGGAAACACGTAGTGGCACGTTCTCTAGATGACAGTGAGAGGAATCGTACAACTGTTTGTGAGTACAGGCAGCCTGAGTTGACCAGCACGGAGACACAGTGCTGCAATCCAAGAGCACACAGCCAGCTGTCATTATGTGCCGCCTTCTTTCTTTTTTAAACTGATGCAAGGACTAATTGAGACAGATCTGTTTCTTTCTTCTCTCTGCTTGATGTACCCATGAGCACTGAGATTAAAGAATAAGACTGGAAGTCCTGATACAAGATAACAGAATTACAATATATGTATGGGTAGGGAATCATTTGTATGCAGAGGGATGGAGAAGCATGACCAGCCTACAGAAGAACAGGGAAGATTTTTTTTCTTTTTCTCTCCAGCTGAGCTTAATGAGCTTAATGACTGGAAACAAAATTCAAAGTCTTTCACAAACCTGCAGAAAGAGCATGTTTCTTCAGCATATTCAATTTCCCCGCTATGTTCTGTGTTTTACACCCTGCCACCATCTACCTTCCATTCACCACAGCTGTCTGAGTGACTGTATGATAGAGACAGCTTCCACGTGTGGAATGTCATTTTGTGGACCAGGATTTTTTTTTTCTCCCAAACTAAAAGCCAATTATTCTTTAATGACTAAACTTGGGTCCCTTGAGCTCTGAGCCCAAACACTTGGGCCTGTTGCCAGATTGCTCGACTAGGACAGGAATTAATTTCTACTCTAAGCAGGAAACTTCTATCACTCTTATGGTCTCTTTAGAGGTATGACTAACTGCAGCTCCAGCATATCTGGTCTTAACAGGCAATCACAGCCTACAAGTCAAGTTAGCAGTGCATTCATCAGTCAATTTATCTCATTATTTTCTTTAAAATCTGCTTGATCAGAAGACAAAGAACTACCTGGAAAATGAAAAGAATGTCAGGATTTTTTTTTTATTTAAAAACCTATATGGACCTGGCAAAGCATTAAGCATCACTGAGTCATTTCAAATCATATCAAAGTTTTGTTATTTGCCTGTATTCATATCTGTTATTGGTGAAACTGAACAGTATCCAAAACTAAGACTTTCCAAGCAAGCACCATTCCCACTGGCTTCAGAGTGTTAACTAAGTGTATGCATAAGGAAGTGGGATGAAGGGCCAGGATTATACTGGGATTATACAAAGCAGAGCATTTGTCTGTAATAAATTCATTCTTATATTTAGATGTAGACAGTAGAAATTCAGAAACTGGAAACCAAGAATAAAAATAAACTGATAAGGAACAATGATCTTCAGCTCTAGATGGCTATCTTCCTCATCACTAAACTGTTTACCATGCAGTATTGTTTGATAGGAAGGGAGGTCCTCACAGAGCTGCCAACATTATCATAACCACCAAATCAAATCGGATTTTCTTACCATCACAGGTGAAGTCCTGGACATCTACATCTTGGATTGGAATATCCTTTAAGAAAAAGGGTTTCAAGCAGCGTGGATTTCCACTGACAATTCTTTTCTTCCGCAACCATTTTCCCAGCCAGGCCAAATGGCAGTTACAATTAAAGGAGTTAGCCAGCAAATTACTGAAACGGAACAAAACATAATTGCATCAAACATGAACATACAGAAATACTGAAATAACTACAGAAAGATGAGGGGTTCCAAGTCCAAGCTCTTTCCTGCCATCTGTTTCTGTAAGATCCTCCTCTGCTCTACAGATCAGGGATGTTCTATGCAGGTTTTATACTTGGACGAGGGTTATAATAAAAATACATATACATGCATATATATATAAAGTTTATAAACCAAAGTACTTACTACTACAACTATTATTCAGACATACTCACATCACTACCAGGGCTGTATTTATAGTGGATTTCAACCCAAGCTACAGCTCACACCCAAGTCTAAACTCAGCTTATGCACTGCACCCACGTATGCATGATCTTCAACGTCATTACTTCGGGTAATGCCATGGAAAAGTTTAGCACTGCTACCCCGTAGCACAGACCTACACGTACCACTCCCTATGTCTACAGCCAAGCTGGCTTAGCACACTGTTCCTTGTCCCAGTACGCTCATGGTTTCCACTCACTTGTGTTACAGACCATACAAACCAGTGCCAGGTGGGAGCCACTGGCAATATGAATTTGGGTTTCCTACTGAAGTAGTAAGGATAGCACTCTGTATGTACATATATACATATATTAAGCAGCACTGTCAGCTTGAGCCACTTCTTACGAAGCTTTCTAAGGTCAGTATATCTGTAGTGAAAAGCATCTTGCTACAGCTCCCAAAATATCTTTCAAATACATTTGCAGCCTCGCTGCAGCACTGTGGTGTGCAGTACCCAAAGCAACAATTTGACAGCCTCCGTGAGAGGAATGGATTCTTAACGTAGCTTGAGTTAGCAGTGTTTAAAAAACATCCTGTTGTCAAGCCATGAAAGCATAGATGTATAACAATTTCTCAGTGGAGCACCTGTAACATAGATAGTAAGTATAGAAAAGATATGATTCATTTCTATTTCTGAATAGGTTGTGATCCTTTGAATGAAAGGAGTGTACAGTGACAGTTATTTTAAGCAACCATCTTTCTAAACTAACTAGAATTAATGCGGAGAATCTTGGAAAAAACTTTTTACTGGAGTCCTGTACTGAAACACCTATCCATAATTTGTGTGTAAGCTTTTTTATGACTTAACTTCAGATGAAGGAAAGACGCTGATATCCCCGGTAAAAAAAGAAGGCTGACTATCTTATGTACAAAGACAGGGAGAATCAATAGCTTCACTCTGAGGTTGCCTCATCGAAGAAAAATGAGCTGTCAGAGCCTCATGTATGGAAAATGAAGTATCTAATGCTGATGGAATTCTCAAATCATATGTGAATATGTCCGAGAGTTATTATTTTGGTAGTACAGAAAAAAGATGATAATGAAATCTCTCTAAAGCATAGCATATCTTAAAGACAAAAAATTTTAAGGCTGTAAAGAAACAGGCTCTTCAACTGTAGGTGTAGTAGCTGAAGACCTTGTAAGTCTTCACTTGCAACATACTTTTACAAAACTAAACATGTAGTCAAAATCACATTAGGTTTTCAGCCAAGCAATTCCTTCAAATAACAATAGTGCTGAAGACAAAAACATATGGCATAGTTGAGGTGTGGCAGCAAGAAAACAAACCCGAACCAGTTCCTAAATTATATAGGTTCTAGGCCAACATCACATACCCACAATATGATTTACAGCTGCTCTCTGTGTTGTAAAAAAGCATACTTCAATCACTGCACTAGCCTGGAGCTCTGGGTGTGTAATTGCATGTGGATCTAGCATAGACTATTGTACATTTTGTAGAGGGAGAACTAGGGGGAGGAAAAAACTCAGCATAATGTTCAGTAAAAATATTGATAAATATAAATAAAATATTTTTATAGTAAAAATATAAGTATTTCATTTATAACAAAAATACTCAACCTACTTCATGCTGACTAGGATTCAAAGGCAAGGCTAACTTGCCATATGAAGGTGAGAAAAAGAACAGGTTACATAGGAGCTTTCAGACAGAATGTGCAGAAAAGCACTGAAAGCATTACTCTAGTTCTAGTTACTTTCCTTCTGAATTGTTTTCCATTTCCTTTAATCCATAATGGGACCACATGCAGGATGCTTTGTATATTTTCCATACTGACATACTTTGGCATGAACAGAGTGTTTAAGCCAAGTATTTAAACCTCCAACGCTGAGTGAAGCAATGCTTCAAAGGCCATTTGTTCCACTGATGGAAGAGGGCAAGATCATATTCACAGAATGACTTCTGTGACACAAATCCTTAGAAAGAAATAATCCACAACTGGAAACAAACAGCAGGTGTATATAATCAGGTTTCTGGAAAACCAGCAGCTCTGAATGTAAAGAACATTTTACACATCTAGAGAGCATCTTACTGGGACATATCAAAAACTTCCAGAAACATTCGAACGTTCAATCTATAAAATGTTCCCAACAAAATAGTAATTATCCCTATTCTACAGAGGAGAGGTTGCTTTGACTTAATGTGTTACTGCTAACTACCTGAGCAGCAGTAACTATTCACAAACCCGCATTTTCTCCTTGGCAAACACAGGTTAACATATGACCTAAAATTTATTAAACCCTTGGATTAGAATTTGGATTATGCTTTTCTTAGAAAGAACTAAGTTGTTACATATAAAATGAATAAATAGAGAAATTCAAATGACTGGGGAAAAAAGGACAAATTTATCTTGTCACACATTACATACATCCTGCTGCCACTTTAGCAACACCTAAATTGCATCCTTTGTCCAACTGCAGAGCAGTGATTTTTTGCTTTAATGTAGTATAAAGTTCATACATGTGCTTAGATATGTGTTCTTTCCATGGCAAGACTGTGATGCAACTTTTGGAAAAAATGTAAGATCTCTCTATAAAGTGTCACATGGGACAAGAGATTCCCTACTTCACTTGAAAAGCAATTGAAAGTCTGGAAAGGCCAATTATTTGCAAAAGCTTTATTTTGGCATCTGGCTATTCAAGTAGAGTTCTCAAATCACAAACAGTAATGTTGGGCAGACAAATTGTTATAAAAATTCATAATTAGTAATCAGAGTTCCTACACATAAGACAGTGATTTAACCACTCAAACAGAAACAAAGCAATCAAGCTTTTAGCAAAGATGACGTACTAATGTTAAATTCCTAAGTGTTTACTCAAGGACATAGACATATTTTTAAAATCAAGGGGGAATAGAAGTTTTGAGGAATGAAATATGCATATCCTACTACAAGTGCCTCTTAAAAATTGCAAAGAAGCCACAGAATATTAACTATTTAAATGGATTCTAGTGACCTGTTAGAAAAACATGCCAAAACACATCTGGATATTGTTGAAATTAGGTTGAAAATATAATCTGGAATTCAGGTTAAGTTTATACCAGAATATTTGCATGTTTAATTCATGGAAAACCAGTTCTACTTGCAAACATGCCCACTCGACTGTGCAAAGGACTGAACGACATGACTGAACTCTGTATGCAGAAGTGCAAGCACACTTCAAATTAGGATGCTACAGTACCTAGTTTAACTAGTAATAAATAATAAAAACTGCTATTTTTTTACCAATAACTTACAAAATAGATGTTCTTCCTCTATTGAAAACCATTAGTCAGGGCATTATTTTCAGAGCTGTTCGTGTTTTGATATCAATGAGGCTGAATCACAAAGAGTAATAAGAAAAGAAGCAATATTTTTTAGTGTTGTAAATATGCCAAGATAAAAATGGAAATGTTAAACGTTGTATGAATTTCTGGCTCACATTAATAGATGCAAAAATAAGTCATTACAATACCCAATTAACTCACAAAGTGGGGGTTGAACAGGAAAAGCAGTCATACTATCTATCTTCAGTAGTGTTATCATCTAATATATTCACCTACAATGGAGTACTGCTAGGAAATGAACACATCTGAATTTTGCATTTGTATGTGAAATACCACTATGGCCTTAAACCAATGTCTAAAGGAGTCAAAAGCACACCTTCTCCTGTCTGTGGATCAAGTGCAGAGTGAAAATGTGTCAAAGAACAAACTTTTTCATCAAGACACAGCTAGGAACCTACCATGACCAACATGATTGTAAGTCAGTGCCAAAGCAGCGCATTCTAATTAGCAGCAGATTTAATTGCTGTTGCTAGAAATTGTAATAATCTTTATCCACAGCTGCAAAAAGAAGAAATTTGGCTATCTTCTAACAAAACATAGCAAAGATACTCCTATGCAAACAAGGTAGGGACTTTATAGACTGATTCAAAGAGTCACCGCTATTAAGGGATCCGCAGAAGTAAGAGGAGAGACAATTGCGCAAAAAGCAGGCAGGCATTGCTTGCAGCACAGTGAGAACAAGTTTTCAGCAAGTACCACTCACTTTGACCTGTGACTTGAAAACAGTTAATAAAAATAATCTGGTTGTGTTTCTCTCTTTGTCCTTCAATTTCGAGGAGGCTTTTGGGACTACAGAAAGCAAATGGAAGAAAAGTCTTGGTTCTTTATGCTGCATGGAGCTAATGCCAGAATGATAACTGATTTGCTGGTGAAAAGTTATAACAACAAAATGAAAGTGTGAGAAAAAAAACAGCTGAGATTCAATACTTCTTTTTTTCTATGATGGAGAATACTTTCAAAATCTGAAATGCAATAGCACCAATAGTATATTTTGATTGGACAATTAGGATGTATTTTCAGGGCAGTGTGAAGGGCATTAAGCAGACAACTTCCATTAACAGCAACACCAGGGACCCCAGTCATAGCTGGAAACAAACAGCAGACTTTCTTTCCATGTTTATCTGTCTGTATTTTATCAAAATGGACACACTACAAAAAGCATGTAAACATATTTAAGAAGCAAGGGAAATACTTCAAAGAAGGATTGAGAAATATAAGAGAATTATCACAACAGCTTAGGTTGGGATTTTCAAAATCACATTCAGTAGGACTGCAGTATTTTGTCCTCTTAGGCTCTTCTGAAAATCTAAGCATTAGCTAGTAGATTTCTTCTGATATTTAACTGATTTAACTGAAATCCAAGAAAGCTGTTCTTACAAAATTAGACTCTACTGAAACTAAAGCAGCTTCAGGGAGCTAAAGTGTATGATAAGCTATGCACTTCTGAATCTGCAGAGATGGTTTTACATGAGCTTCTGCTGTGTACTGCACTAGGCTGTGACACAGCAAAACGTGCAGTCATCCTGCCTGAGGCTGGTAACCTCAAAGTTGTCAGCCACTCCAGCTGAAGCAATTCAAACATTTTTCTAAATCACTCCTTGAATCCTCCAAACCTGTGATTTCAGTAGGATGGGGTTTTCCTTCCCTAAATGAAATTTTCCATATATGAACAGTAAGTAGTTTGATTTTGAAACTCAAACATTGTCTTCTTAAAGGGAAAGCACTGAATAACAGCATCATGACATGTTTGTATCATAAAAAGATAACTTACATTGTAGACAAAGAGACTAATGTGCTGAAGGCTCCAGGGGTGATAGTGCTGATGTGATTGTCATACAGCGAAAGAAGCCTCACTGAGCTTAGTCCAGCAAAGGTGTCATTGTTTATACAGCTGATAGAGTTGCTCCTCAGCATCCTGCAAGGATTAAAACAGGGAATTAGGAACTACTGGGAGGGGGTATAATTTCAGGATAGGAGGTCCTTTATCTAGGGCATCAACAGATGCTTTGGCAAGCACTGTACTCTATTTTTATTGATTGCTGAAGTACAACACAGCTAAAGGAGGGCTAGATTGATGTAAACATTGTCTCATGAACTTAAAACGCATTTCTTCCACACAACATTTGAGGCTGATGGGAGCTCCACATCTGAAAGTAGTATGCAATTAAAATTATGACTATTTAAAAAATAAACACTAAAGTCTTAATTTAGTAAATATCTGAGAGTAAGTGAAGATGTATTTCAGAGATCCATCGAGAAAGACTGCCAGAAATGCATGACAATAACAATACTAGCTGCATTACTTCTACTCCTATCGTGGATGTTTTTGTAAGCCACGCTGCAAAAGTAGAGAAGGAAACAGCATCCTGAGCAGAAACCAAGGAATAGCTTAGGAAAGATTTCCAGACCTAACACAAGCTCTGAAATGTCATTATAATCATTAATTAACAAGACAGAAAGCAGTAACCATCCTATAAAACGGTCTTTGCTCAGTGCTTGTACCAGATGAATCAGTGCTGTGTTTTGGAAGATACATCTCTCTGAGTTGTTATGGTAACAATGAACTCGACGATAAAGCCTAATTAATCTGAAAGACTGTAGTAACTTGTTTCACTCATAGCAAAAAAGGCTCATGTGTATTTGTACACTGCATGCCAATCAATACCTGGGTCTGTAAACATCACTACACAGTTGTGATATTCCTACTTAGGTGAAAAATTATTCAGTAATTAAAGCATAATACCAAAAATCCACAAAAAGTATGCAGCTCATGCTGCTATTCCAGTGAATTGTTCCTCCAAATTGAGGACGGTTAATTCCTTGGTATCAGATTCATGCAGTGAACAATGAACATTCAGACTCCCTTAGAAGTCTGGATTTAAATCTCAGATTGGTATCCGCTAGTTGGGTGTTTAAATACTACATCAATAGACACTTGAAAAACACCAAAGAGAGATTAGATATGTTTGGGAAGTAATTCACAGAGTAATCTGAAATACTCAGTGTTTAAGACCTGGACATTATATTGTTTTTGCATTACTGTTCTCTATGTGCAGTTACCATCACAACCACTATGGTCCAATAGTTTTGGTATTGCAACTGGGGTGAAACTATGTCAGAAAAGAGTCACAGGGCACAGAGACACACACCTTACACATGGAGTACTAAGCTGCCTGAAAGCCAGGTCAAGACCACAAGCTCTCAAATGAATAGTGTAGTAAATAAGAGAAGTAACGCCCTTAGTGGCTTAGTAGCAGTAGGAAACATTTTCTCCATTCTGTATGTAAAGTATCAGGCAGTAGTACTGCAAGATGGGATGGCCAAATTTGGATGCCAATACATCTTGCACAGCAATTTGTTACATTTCAGGAAGCATACAGTCTTTTAAAAACTGGACCATGACCCTGTCCAATGTGGCCTCTTTGTAAAAGACCACAATTTTAATGCTCAAAGAAAGTCAATTAATGGGTAGAAATGTATGTACCTCAAGTCAAAACCTTTGGTTTCATATCATGGTCCAGCATGCACTGTGTGCCCTTTCTGAAGGAAAACTTATACTTACAGATCCTCATATCATGCTGTGTATATTTAGACTGCTTTGTCAGCTAGAAGGAAATGTAGGTCAGGTCAGCAGGATAGCTTGAATGTTAAGCATCTTTTTATTAAAAAATGCTAAATTTTGTTTAGGAGCACTGCCACAGGCTGCTTTACAGTATAAAAATTAATTTTTTATCTACAGACAGTATTTTCAAATCCCTTAGTAAAGTGCATACATCAAATTAAAGGACAGATGGCTGTAACCACAGAAAAATAATATTAAAGGAACAGCAAAAGAAAAGTTCCCTATTCATCATTACAGGTCAAAGTCCTTGAAGTGAAACTTGGATTTCTTTTTACACTTGAGTAAGGACTGAAGTAATTGTGCCATGATACTTTGCAACGTAAGAAGTATTTGCTGCTAATGAATACACTGCAGATTTTAAATTGCATTTTCACTCCTAGAGTCTATTTACTGACAGCATCCACCTAGTCAAGTGCTTTCTTTCTGCAGCAGGGAAGACTATGCAAGAGAGGTATTTTTCACGTACAGATCATACACATTGTCTGGCATAAGTCTTTGCTGTCACCAGAAGCCTAGTCCCTGACTGCTTCTCAGGATGGTGGATGGGGTAGATTAGACATCATCTTGAAATCTTGTCTGTGATCCTTTTTCCAATATAACTTTTAACATGAAAATAAATTAGCATTAGGTAATATGAGTTTATGTAAAAGCATTAGTTCTCAGAAATAAATTACAAAGGTTGTCTAAGCACAAAAGTAATACCCAACTGATTTCTTATGCATTTGTGCTCTATGTCACCTACACACTCTCCCCAACCACAACTGCATTAATAAGATACCGACACATAATTTTTATGGTACTTGGTGTGGGCAAGAAAGAGCATGCTGTGGCTAGTCCAAAGCCATGCCTGTGCTTGTGGGCTACTACACCTGGTGCAGAGTGAGTGGCCAGCTACCTGCTGTCAGCAGGACCTGTAACAGTTTGGTCATGCCTGCCTTAAAGTTGCTTAGCTATACCTGTTTTGGTGGCAGCAATAACTTGAGTCTTTCTTCTCTCCCTACCTACTGATTTCATATAGTTTGTAGGATATTAAAAATCTTTCAGGCTCCTAGCCTACTCTGAGGTTTGATTTAAGCAGACCAACAATTCCAATTTGGGTGGAGGCGGACTAGGAGGATGGACTAATAGATAGCAAACATGTTCCTACATGCCTTGTTTCCATAGGAAATAACAAAATAATAAAAGTATTAAATGATTAAAAGTGCGCAAATTTGATCCATGACAGGTTCACCATCATGTTACCCCTGAAATTCTTGAAAATCTGTTTTTTCACAGAAACAGCAGATAAATCTCAAACCTACCCAGGACTAGAAATATATTGAAGACTTCATGACGGTGATACAAGACCCTGCCTTAAAGCTTGTTGTCTAGTAACAGATATTTTAGCAGGCATTGCTGAACTTGAGTACTCCCACTCAACTTACAGAGGAACAGAGAAAGACAGGCCTTTGCACTTACAATGTCTTTAGCCCTGTGAGGCCTCTAAACATTCGTCCATGCACTGATTCCAGTTGATTCTCTGTCAGAATCAGTTCCTGCACTCCTGAAGCTCCATCAAATGTGCCTTCTCGGATCTCCTTGATCTTATTGTTGCTTAGATTTCTGGAAGAACACAACAGTCACAATAATAAAATTTTTAGTGTTGTATTCCAAACATACATCATCACACTGGAAGGAGGAAGATAGGAAGAATATGTGCCTTTTAGTGGTTATCTAGAGAGACATTCATTCAAGTTCAAAATTATACCTACTGTACTTACAAATAGCTCCCCTTCACTCATCAAAACCACAATTATATCAGATATATCAAGAGTATTTAAATTAATGGAATTACCAGCTCTTACATCTCATGTCATTCTTGCTTATAAGGGTCTCAGGGATACAATAAGTGGGGGTTTCTAACATGTGATTTATGTCCATAAAGTTATGGACCGTGGTTGGGACTGGGTGCTCATCTGGCAAGAATCAGTTAAAGTTACTACCATTGAAATAGGTACCACACATTGAAATATGGACCACTTTTATTTAGTGTACCAGGACCTTTACTCTTTTTAAACTCAACACTTGACTAACATACAAAACTGTGTGACTGCACGTATCTCATACAAATTTTAATATGTGCACTCATGAACTCCCAGGCACTTAAATTTAACATCACCACTCAAAATGAGTATCACTTAATGCTCAATTCACAGCTACTGCAATATACAGCATTATTTTCTAAATATTTATTTTGCCTATACAGTGTCAAGATATTTGCTTATAGAGCAACACTGGAAAACTTCAATCTACGAAGTCAAATGAAGTTCTGATGAAATGCAAAATTAATCTTTTGAATATTTGATATTTGTGAAAAACCCAGTGAATAGAAAACTTCTGAATGATAAAATGCCATCAGAGATGCATAAAAATAAAAATTATTTATTTAAATAAATTTAAATATTAATTATTTAATTATTTAAAATATTTCTATAAAAGGCCTTAAGCACATTAAAACCTTGGGCCTCAGTCCTTCAAGCATCTCCTATGATGCCCTGTATAGATTATGATGAATAATCCTATTTATTTAGGTTTATGACAGGAAACACTATTCTTTGTTTTACTGTCTACAACAAAAAAAGAGAAAGTAAAAGATATGCTCTTGCTCCCCAAAAGATGCCAAATTCCAACACTATTACTCATACGGAATAGCACATTACTCCAGAAATGATCCCAGTACACAGGCAGCATGACTAATAGTTTCAAAATCCAATTCCAGGTGATATAAAACAAATGACAAGGTATCAGATTAACACCTGGGCTACTCTGCTCAGAAGAACAGGCAATCTTGTTGGGATAAAAGCTGACAGAAGACATGGTAACAGGACAGCTTGGGCTCAGATAGAAATAATGTGGGTCTTGCTCTTTGCAGAAGTCATCACTTAATAAAAAAAAAAAAAGTTGAGTCTTGGAGATAAGTTTCATGTGGGAAACTTGAGTACACTGGTTTCTGTCTGCTGAACAACTGTCAGATAGTGGGCCCTACAGCATGTGGCCCATCACCTCTTGTGCATTCCGTGATCAGAAAGAATAGGAGTATGCCAGCAATCAGCCAAAAATAACATAAAAACATACAGAAATACTTACATGCAGATTTTGCTTTCCAGAAGTTTAGTACTTTGTGCTAACATTCACATGAAGAGTTTATGTTCAGTGTCAAAGCAAGTCAAGGAAGGATATTCTGACATATGCATTTAATTCTGGGGCTCAGCTATTTCTCTAGTGAAAATGTTTATAGCTCAGCATCTCTTTTGAACGCTGGCATAAATAATTGCTCCCAATGATCCCATTCCTGGTAAAGATCATGCCATGATACATATTTGCACAAAAATCAATGAATAAATAAGTAAATATTTGTAGTGGGAAAGGAGGGTGACTTACTATAATACACAAAGACTTTGACTTTCAGTTCACAGATTGCAAACTGAACTATACTTGTAGTTACAAAGTTTTATTAGTTAGTTTTTACTATCTAAAAGATATTTAGTCACATATATTTAAAAATGGGTGCAATTTTAATGGATTATTAGATACTCAAGGCAAAAAAGAGCAAATATTGGAGAAAAAGGCTGGCCATAATTGCAAAGGAATTGGCACCTTTGTACAATGCAAACCATCTGAATTTTAATTGCTGCCAAAGAACTTCTGTCGATAGGGAACTTCACTCATTTGAGTTAATAATGCCTGATCATTTCAACAACACAAAATTATCCAAAAATATGCTAGCAGTTTCAGAAGGCAGCAATTATATATACCTTTCCCATGCAAAAGATTTGAAAATCCAAGTTTAAATGCTATGGTAAAATCAAAGTTGCAAGGCAGAGAAAAGACAAGGTTTACAATAATAAATAGGTAAAGACAACACTGCCCTGCAATCCCGCTTGGAATATTGTTAAAGCAGATGTTCTGCCAACCTGGATTTCTTTATTTGTCTTCCTGAATTAAAGCTTCCCATATCAGAATGCAACAACAACAAAAAAAAGGTAGATGACAGCACTTATTCACTCAAAAAAGAAAGTATCCTCCTTAAAATCTGACCTACTAGAATAGTCAACATGAGAAATTACATACTTTTCAGTCTAGAATTACCAGCAAAAATAATCAGCTGATACAAACCTTGAAAAATGAAAGCAATGAAACTTTTGCCTGCTCTGCAACTCAGAGAGCTCTACTCTGTCCTTCCCAGCACTAAAAGAATCTTTCATATACGATCATAGCACTTGACAAGGATTTTTTTTTATCAGACAAAAAACTTCTGACAGTTTACAGCAAACTCCCATTATAGAAAAGCCCCATCCTCTTGCAACGCTAAGCTTCTATAAGGAATTGTTCTTGAAATACTGGAAGACAGTGGAAAATGAATCTCGAGTATTTCCCAAGATACCTGTTCCCTCTGGCAGGACTCACATGGGAACCTGTAGTCTACCTGGTCACTCAAGAAAGGTTATTGTTTCCATAAGAACTCCCTGATTTACCCTGGTGATAAAGTTTAATCCTATATCCAGACTTTTATTTTGGGCAAGAAGTCAAAAGAAATTTTCAGAAAGCCTGGGTTTACTTTTTGTGGGGCTCTGAATAGGAAATGAACAGATCTAAGAAGCTATCAAGGTAACAATGTTCACACAGCTCACTTTTCAGTCAGATTTTATTTACTTTATGGCTAAAGTTTATAATAATGTTATTTCTGTTGATCTTATAACCGACACAGAACAAGCTGGATTCTATTCAGACTTTACAGAACCATTCATCCTGCTGTACCTGCTGGGTCAATTTTAACATTACAGCATATTATTCATCACTGTGGTACTGACAGAACTTCCCACAAGAACAACCACCAGAGCACAGTCCAACTGCAAAGGCTCTGCTTGGTCTCCCCTTGAATCTTGTAGTTTTATCATACAAACAGCCTTTTCTGAGTGGCGGTTTCCCTACAATATTTCTGTCTGTTGGTGATGTGTTTGGAATTTTTAAGTATATGTTAGGAGGAAAACCCCAATACTCTTGCATTTTTCTGAAAGAAAGATATTTGCTGAGAAGATCACAGAATCACAGAATCACAGAATCGTATAGGTTGGAAAAGACCTTTAAGATCATCGAGTCCAACCGTAAACCTAACACTACCAAGACCACCACTATACCATGTCTCTAAGCACCTCATCCAAACGTCTTTTAAATACCTCCAGGGATGGCGACTCAACCACTTCCCTGGGCAGCCTGTTCCAATGCTTGATAACCCTTTCAGTGAAGTAAAATTTCCTAAACCTCCCCTGGTGCAATGTGAGGCCATTTCCTCTTGTCCTATCACTTGTTACTTGGGAGAAGAGACCGACCCCCACCTCTCTACAACCTCCTTTCAGGTAATTGAAGAGAGCGATAAGGTCTCCCCTCAGCCTCCTTTTCTCCAGGCTAAACAGTCCCAGCTCCCTCAGCCACTCCTCATAAGACTTCTGCTCCAGAGCCTTCACCAGCTTCGTTGCCCTTCTCTGCACACGCTCCAGCACCTCAATGTCCCTCTTGTAGTGAGGGGCCCAAACCTGAACACAGTATTCGAGGTGCAGCCTCACCAGTGCCAAGTACAGGGGCACGATCACTTCCCTACTCCTGCTGGCCACGCCATTTTTGATACAAGCCAGGATGCCATTGGCTTTCTTGGCCACCTGGGCATGCTGCTGGCTCATATTCAGGCGGCTGTCAACCAACACTCCCAGGTCCTTTTCTGCCTGGCAGCTTTGCAGCCACTCTTCCCCAAGCCTGTAGCGTTGCATGGGGTTGCTGTGGCCCAAGTGCAGGACCTTGCACTTGGCCTTGTTAAACCTCATACAATTGACCTCGGCCCATCCATCCAGCCTGTCCAGATCCCTCTGCAGAGCCTTCCTACCTTCAAGCAGATCAACACTCCTACACAACTTGGTGTCATCTGCAAACTTACTGAGGGTGCACTCGATCCCTTTGTCCAGATCACTGATAAAGATATTAAACAGAACTGGCCCCAACACAGAGCCCTGGGGAACACCGCTTGTGACCGGCCACCAACCGGAGTAAACTCCATTCACCACCACTCTTTGGGCCTGGCCATCCAGCCAGTTCTTTACCCAGTGAAGAGTACACCCGTCCAAGCCATGAGCAGCCAGTTCCTCCAGGAGAATGCTGTGGGAAACTGTGTCAAAGGCTTTACTGAAGTCTAGATAGACAACATCCACAGCCTTTCCCTCATCTACTAGGCGGGTCACCTTGTCATAGAAGGAGATCAGGTTGGTCAAGCAGGACCTGCCTTTCCTGAACCCATGCTGGCTGGGCTTGATCCCTTGGTTATTCTCTACATGCCATGTGATGGCACTCAGGATGATCTGCTCCATCAGCTTCCCCAGTACCGAGGTCAGGCCGACAGGCCTGTAGTTTCCCGGGTCCTCCTTCCAGCCCTTCTTGAAGATGGGCGTCACATTAGCTAATCTCCAGTCAGCAGGGACCTCCCCAGTTAGCCAGGACTGCTGGTAAATGATGGAAAGGGGCTTGGTGAGCACTTCTGCCAGTTCCTTCAGTACTCTCGGGTGGATCTCATCAGGCCCCATAGACTTGTGAGTGTCTAAGTGGTGCAGCAGGTCACTAACCATTTCCCCCTGGATTATGGGGGCTCCATTCTGGTCCCCGTCCCTATCTTCCAACTCCGGGGGCTGGGTACCCAGAGAACAATTGGCCCTGCTATTAAAGACTGAGGCAAAGAAGGCATTAAGTACCTCAGCCTTTTCCTCATCCTTGGTCACTGTGCTCCCTCCCCGTCTACTAGGGGCTGGAGATTCTCCTTAGTTCTCCTTTTGCTGCTAATGTATTTGAAGAAGTGTTTTTTGTTGTCTTTTACAGCAGCAGCCAGACTGAGCTCTAGCTCAGCTTTGGCCCTTCTAATTTTCTCCCTGCACAGCCTCGCTACACCTTTGTAGTCCTCCTGAGTTGCCTGCCCCTTCTTCCAGAGGTCATAGACTCTCCTCTTTTTCCTGAGTTCGAGCCAGAGCTCTCTAGTCAGCCAGGCTGGTCTTCTTCCCTGCCGGCTCATCTTTCGGCACCTGGGGACAGCCTGCTCTTGTGCCTTTAGGACTTCCTCCTTAAAGACTGTCCAGCCTTCCTGGACTCCTTTGCCCTTTGGGGCTGCCTCCCAGGGGACTCTCTTGACCAGTCTCCTAAACAGGCAAAAGTCCACCCTCTGGAAATCTAAGGTGGCAGTTTTGCTGACCCCCCTCGCCGCTTCTCCACGTATCAAAAACTCCATCATTTCGTGATCACTCTGCCCAAGACGGCCTCCAACCATCACATGGCTCACAAGTCCTTCTCTGTTCGTCAACAAGAGGTCCAGCAGGGCACCTTCCCTAGTTGGCTCACTCACCAAAGATTTTCCAGCTTTTACCAACAGTCTGGCTGGCTTTTATAGAGTGAGTTGTTCTCAGAGGCAGAATGGCACTGAAAGTCTTAAAATACTACAGGCAGACAGTGAAGTACACCCAGTGACACTCCTACATTCATTCAGCAGAGCAGACTGATGGCCTCACTGGAAAAAAGGGAGGTACATGATGAGCCCAAATGCCACGTACCACAACGCTCTCTACAATATCATTTCCAGAAAATAAAGTCTGTTTCTGTATAACAAGTGACAGATGACTGCAACCTCAATTGCCATGGCAAAATTTATGCTTAGGGGAAAGAACAGCAGGTAACAGCTGTTTCCAAGCACACAAACTACTTTTACCTCCCCAAGAAACTTGAGATTCTGTTTTTTAAACTGACTTCTAGTCTGCAAACTTTATCATGATTCAATTTTATTTTGCATGTAAAATGTACTAAATCCTGGACTGACACTCCGTACAATTCAGTGTAGGAGAAATATTTACAGACAAATTAAGCCTCCAAAGGCAATTATATACTAGAGGTGGGGTTGGCAGTACCAGTGATTGCCAAGACAGCCTGACACTTCCTATTATAAGACCATACTTTATGTTCACTTTGTAACTTTGGTAAGATTTAACAGAATGAACTGTCAGATGTCCCTTTCAGGTTTTGAGGTAAATATTTTTTATTGTTCTTGTTCTCCAAGAAAAGAGGTCAGTCCTCTTTCTCCCCAGCAGTGCATGAAGTATGGCAGTTCACCTTTTTGTTTTGAATGTGAGCTCATTGCCATTTTTTTCTCTGCAGAAACAGCTGCCAGGACCTCAGTGGGAATGGCCAGTCCCACTGATTTCCCATAGGCACTGGGGAGTGGGCAGGCTCTAGAGCTGACATCAAGGAGCTGCAGCCTCTCCCTATGGGTCAGCATCCCATTTCAGCAAGCAAGTGTATCTCCTTGCTCCCACTGAGTTAGGTACCCAGGGGGTTTTGGAGCTTGAACCTGTCTGCCATAGCCAGAAGATACCTCCAGGCTCCCACTGCCATGGGAGTCCTCAAGCACTGGAGGGTTTTTTCACTGATTAACAACTTGAGGTAGTCCCAGGGAGTCGTGGGGTCTCCAGTGTTTGATTCATGCTGAATTTGGTAGTTGCTGCAAGCAAAGAACTGCTCCCTTCCACAAAAGTCAAAACCTTACCTCTGTGAATGGTAGTGTCATCCCTCACCCCTGCCTGATGTGAGATCTTGCTGTGTTGGGTGAGAAGATCTCCCACTGGCAACATACTCCTCTGTGAAAGGCAAAAACTTCCAGCTCCCAGGCCTGGAGGGCAGCAGGTCTTGGAGCCTTTCTATCTCACAGGGGTAGGATACCCCCAAAAACCCAAGTCACGGAGCTGCTCCCACTGTTATGGAGCTCAGAAACGCACCTTTGTATTTCTCCTGCACTTCAGGCAGATTTAAACTGCTCTTTTCTAACCACCCTGCAAAATACCAGCAACACAGTTCTTGGAGCCTGGAATTCACTGCAATGTGACTTCAGCTTTCAGAGACAAGTCATATTTTTACACTTGCAAGATCAGGTGAGGTAATATGGTAAGAACGCATTGAAAGCAACACAGAGTTCAAGGCATTTTGCAAAAGCCACTGGAGAACCTAGTAAATTACTTCTGGAGCGGGTTAAATCTGTCTACAGGAATCTATATCAACCTATCAACCTTTTTATTCTACTGTAGAAAACATTAAACATAAAGATGGATTAAAATTTAGGTTATGAAAATAGCATTATGTATATGGGATTTTGCAGCTCATTATTGATGTTGATGTTTTTTTTTTTTTTTAAAAAGGTATATGCAGACACATTAACCTTTTAAAAACCATCAGGGTAATCTTAGCAATTTAATTCCTAAATAAAATATGGCATAACTTTGCATTATGGATCTGTGACCTTTACATTTCTATATCAAGAATTCAATTTTGTTTTGCATTAAAATGTATTAAGTCCTGGGCTGACGCATCATACAATAAGATTTGGCTTAGCAGGAATATTTACAGACAAATCATACCCCAAAAGCTAATTATATATTAGAGGTGGGATTAGCAGTACCACCTATTACAAAGGTGGTCTGACACTTCCCATTTTTGTAATGTTTACTTTATAACACTGGCAAGATTTAATGGAATGAACTGTCAGATGTCCTTTTCATGTTTAGAGGTAGATACTTTTTAGTTTTATTTTTCTTTTTTTAAACAAAAGAAGGAAGTTTACCTATTCCAGGAAATAAAGCTATCCAAAATACCATTTTTCTCGTATCTCAAAACTCTGATAATCTTTTTGTGAAAAGCCACTCAAAGAAATTCTGATTTCAAATTTGTTAATTGGTAACTACCATGTAGGTGTTTTATTCAAAGGATACATCTTCCCTGTGAAAATCTGTTAGGATTTGGCTGAATCCTTAGTCTTTAACAAATAGATTTAAGATTCCTGCCACAATCCAAGGAGACTGCAAGACATATTTTTTGGAAAATTTGAATTTTAGGAGCTAATTTTCCAGAGGTTTTGTCACTTCAGATTCTTCTTCAGATGACAGCTTCTCATGTCTCTCAAGACAGTGCAGGACACAGGGCTACAGACTGTGCAAAGTTTGGGACTGGGCACTTTTCTCTATCCAAGTATCTACTCTACCTGTTCCAGGCAGTATTAAGAAGTAACGTCCTTGGCTGGATAGAGAGGGGGCCCCAGCGAGATCTATGAAAGCTATAAAAACAGCTCAAGGCAGTGCAGTGGAGTAACTGTGTGTGAGGGCTAGGAAGGGAGCCTGAGTGAGAAGAGTAGGAGTTTTGTCAGTGGCTACAGAGAGGTAGAGAGAAGAGGAACAGGACACTGGCCTTATGCTGAGGTAAAATACAGTAAGAATAGAAACTACACTGAATCAGGAAATAAGGAACCTAGCAAGGGATTGGGACAAGAGTCCAACTGAAAATTATTATGTGAATATATAATTAAAGACTATTTTCACAATTACACACTGGAGCAACCCTAATATGTCAATACCAAATCTATGAGTATTTCCCTTTGGAATCTTATTAGAAAACCCAAGAGAAAACCCAAGAGACTGTGATACGCAACAACACACATACAGACATGGACAACTGACGGAGCTTGAGTGACAAAAGAACAAATGTGAGCATACACTTATAACACAAGTAATCTGAATCCTCCTTAAAGTCCAATTTACAGACTACCTCAGAGTGTTTATGTTATAAACCAAAGCTACATTTAAGCATAATGTAAGATGAGGAGGCACCAAGATGAAACACCCATCAAGAGGAAGGAAGAGCTAATTCTTCTATTTCTGGAATTATGCTGGAGCTTTACTAGTCACTGTGGAACTGAGGTACTCTTAAAGTAGTTTCTTTGCAAATTTCCTTGACACGGATCTGTCACTAGTCTTAAACTGAAGTGAAGGACAATCAGAGGGCAATCGTTCAAATGCCCATTCAGATATCCTGATTGCAGATATTCAGATTCATTTCAGAAGAAAGAGAATTACAGAGATTAAATAAAGAAAAAAAGAAAAAAAAAGGTGATTTAGGCTAATGGCCTGCCACTACAGAGCTCTGAACTGTTTTCTTAAGCCTAGGAAGCAATGCAATTTCCAGACAGATTCCTCCACCTGCTGTTTTCCTTTAACACTTGAACAGACAAGGAATATGATGAGACAGAGTCAATATTGCCAATCAAGTAACAGTAAAAATTCTTGTCCCTTATACACAGTGAAAAATAGAGGTTTGATCAATATTATTCCTCCTTAATTTAACAGCAGCAGTAAGCAGTAAGACTTAATGAAGAGCACATGTATCACATTCCTGCCACACACACAGTGCTGCTGCATTAGGACCTTTAGCAGCAGCAGCAATCCCGTCCACTGGTATTTCCTTACATTTCACTTCTTGCATGATGGAAAGAGGTCTATTATTAGCAGAAGGATACTTAATAAAGGCCAAATAATAACATAGAAGGAAAGGCGTGTTTGTTTGCTTGTTTGTTTTTTTCCTGGTAACCCCTTCCCTTCACAAAATGGAACTAGGAGAATTAGGAAAAAGAAGTCTAATCTGACTTTTTAAGGATCAAGCTACTGAGTACGGTTATGGTTGAAATGTTGCTCCACTTATATCAAAAACCACCCTTTTCAGAAAATCCCTTTATTCCAATTGAGATACTTCTTTACAACACCAGGCAGAATACAAGATTACTGAAGGAGCCTCTGCTTGGAGGCTGACACTAAAAAAATCCATGAGACACTTTTTATGATGTGTAGGGCACAACTACTTCTTTTTGCCATCTGTTTGAACTGCAACGGTATACCTCAGTTCTCATCGCCCACTAAGAACAGAGCAGAAAGATTTTTTGTTTCACAGGAAACAAACTCTTAAAAAAACTCTCATAACTGTTTCATGCTGCATTTATGCATAACAATACAGCCCTGTCGAGGCATCCCTCCCACCTGAGTGATTGATGGGAACAAGAAGGACAGCACCATAACTTGCCTACAGTGAATTTTAAATAAAATGAAAGAAATTATTCCAGCTATCACACCTCTCCAATTTTGAAAACATAAATCCTGAAGGTTTGATGAGGACAGATGCTTTCCTATTTGTGTATACTTTTATATACCATACATTTTTCATTCCCATTTACTACCTACTTGCATAGACAACAGAGCACTTCAACAATGTCAACAACTTAGTTCCAAGTGCATTGTAGCTACAACTTATGGATCATTTATAAAATACTACCCTAATGTATATGATTAATTCCCCAAGTCTAGTGGCCTGTACTTGCACAAACACAACCCCCACCCCCAAACCTGCATTGCTGCATCTGAAACTCTTGCAGAAATAAAACTGACATAAGAATCCCACTACAGTTGTCTCCAAAGCCACTGAGATCTTACATGGATTCAAATGGCTAGGAAGCTCCAGATGGCAGAAACCACGTGAAGCGAATGCAGAACAGAAAGCCTGGTTGGTTGGTTTCCCTAAATTACCTTGACTCTAGCAATATAATCTTACTACAAGTAAACAGTTAGATGAGACATTAGCAATGGGGCCATAGGTTTAAAACTTTAAATAACTTCAGAAAGATCCATTTAGAGACTATCAGGAGGTATCTAACATATTATCCTCTTTCCAAAACACAGCTCTTGTTAAATATATACATTGTGCAATGCCAGGACTCAGACTGTTAACAGAATTATGCAGATATATTTGAATGACTGATCTCTAAATTAGGTAATTGATTGTCCTCTCTAAAACAATAATGATCAAAAGAAGCTGCCTTGTAATCTGTATCTTGTAATATTATTTTCCTTTGACCATTTGAAACAATCACACTAGTTGGAGTCGCACAATACGTTCAAAAGACAAAACCAAAATGCTAAACTTTGTAGCCACCTCTGACAGTAAGCATACATCTGAATAAATTCTGGGACAGAATTCCCTTCAGTCTCCATGAGTCGAAGACTTTAAGAAATATAGCCTAAAGAATACTGAAATGTCAGCCTAGTGATCTTCATCTGTCACTGTGGTTTAACTGGGCCTGTCCATCTAACAGGCAACTGATTCAGTTTCCTTAATTTCACATTAAAAAAGCGATTTCTGCTATTGCAGTACTAAACTATAAAAAAAATTATCCCTTCCTCCTTCCTTATAATCCAAGGCAGCAAGTATTCTAACAAGCAATTGACTCAAACTTACATTTTTCTGAGGTTTGGCAATTTCTTGAAGAGTCCGATAGCTTCCAAAACAGAAATATCATTGTCATTCAAACGCCTGATAGGAACAAACAAAAACACATTTAATACTTCACAGACGTCTGTAGATATATCTCTGTGACATAGAGGGCTGCCACCCAGAGAACTATGACCTTTGTTAAGCAAGACACTATCTGCCATCTCTCTCAGACTCCTAGAGTAAAGAGAGTTTAGCTTTGAAGGAAAGGGAACATAGAAGACTATCTATACTAAAAGCTTAGGATGCCTTTAAGAGTGTAATGCCGAAGGACAGCGTCAGAATGCCTTCTTCTTCCAATGCACAGGAAGAAAAAGCCTTATTTGCGTGACTAAACCTCCCTCACACACTCTGCTACAGAAGACATGCAATTGGAGATGTGGTTCATGTAAACAGAAAGGATGTGATTTCAGGTCCTTTCCCATCAAAGTCTACTGGTCTTCAAAATTAATGCAAAGGCCACTGTCTTGGCAGGTTTGGGATGCAAAATTCTTTCTCTGATTACATGTAGCTCCATTTTTCTACGTAGAGACTTTGCTGTGTTTCTGGATGTCTCTCTCTCATATTTTTCTATTTTAACTTCATATCAACAATTTTTATGGGGGTTTAAATAGAATACCTTAAGTACAATAAATAGAATACTAACACAAAAAGAGAATTGTGTTTGAAGGGGCTACTAATATAACAAAAGAAAATAAGTTACTTAGTAATAAATATGGTTTTTTCACACTCTCTAGCAGTATACTGTGTTTATAATTCCTAAGAATCTCTAAAAGCAAATAAATTTTGTAAAATCGCTTATAGCTTAACAATACATCAGTTTTAGTGAGAGCCATTTCACCCAAGTAGCAGGCCCTGCTGAGATGGAATGAGTTCCTGATCACAGACTTAACTCAAAAGGATGAATCCATTTCTTAAATAAAAATGACCAGATGCAAAGACAAAGGACTCAAAGGTAGAATGGAAAGGAACCATACAGCTTAGGCCACATAACAGGTCAACACTTCAAGAAGACACACAGAGGCAGCTGATGCACAGGGCCATGGCTCCTTTCTCATCCCCACAGTTGGCATGAATGCTAAGGAAATAACAGAGTTGTGGTGCTCCTTTGAAATAAAATTAACTTCCCCTTTTTCATACAGGGATTAAAGTAGAAGGTGCCTTGAATTGGTCTGAGTCCCTTTTACAGCCTTTAAAAACTAGGAAAACCAACAGGCCTTGCTGAGCACATCTTGGAAAGCCAGCACTTACAGATCAGTAGTATATTCAGGAAGGTGACTGGGTAATCGGGTGAGTTTTTGGTTAGAGCAGTCTACAATTGTTCCCTCGCAGCGACACTTCTCAGGACAGACAAGGTCCATGAAACACTTCCCGGTGAATTTACTTCTGTAATCCTCTGACCCTGCAATAAAAGGAAAATATATTCCAGCAAACAGCTCCTGATAACTGTAGCAATCAGAAATTTTATGGAAACTATTCTCAACACTGCCTCCTGTCAGCTCCCAGCTCCTGCACACAATTTTAACACTTGCCAAAGATTTTTGTTCAGCAAATATTACTCCCAAGACTAGCCTCTGTTTTTTCACTCTTCCCTCGATAGATTAATTCCTTGTCTAACAAGCCTACCTGTTAAGGTATTTTTTGAAGCATGTCTAATTAGCTGTTGGAGTCTGCTTCAAAGGAGATCCAGCAAAGTCACTTTTTCCCGTTTGGAACTTAGTCCAGCAAGAAGGAAAAAGGATCTCATGAAAGCAGAAGCTATCTTGGTGCATTCGAATGGCAAAGGATTTTTAAAGATGTCGTTAAAAAGCCCAAAATTTTCAGACCTCAGCTATTAGTTATTTTTGAGAGCAATCTTTTATGAGAGAACCTTGTCAATTTTCCAACAATTAGATACCTTTATTAACTATGTTAAACAAACAGCAGAGGAAAGTAATAGCAGTTTAAATCATTTTCATTTTAATTAAGGAATGGGTAGACCATACTCAGTGAGAAGCACTCCCTAATGTACCATTATACCAAGATTGCCAGACCTCTTTGACTAGGTTTTTGACCCGTTCTAATGAAATGCTTTTCCAATTAGACTCAGTGAACTAATCTGTCCTTTTCAGGTTTGCTTTTTCTCTTTTAATAACAGCAGGTTGGAAACTTGATCTCTGTGCTTCAAGGAACCAGGAGTATTAATAAATGTGTATGTAAGCAAAGTGTTGCCAAGACCCTGCCATACAATACCTGCCCACTCACTTCATATTTCATAATGGAAGCACCAGAATGATCTCAGGAATCTTGTGTAACGCCCAGTGATCATAACTACCAAGAAGTATTTTTTAACTTTTCCAGAGTTTTACAAGTCAATTACAAGGCTTTCTCAGGAATGGTCTGAGCAATTTCAGTTTTTAAGAACCTGAAAACACGAATAAAAACTTAAACCTGAGCTGAAATTTGTTTTTAGAGACTTGATGACATTTTTCACCTGCTTCCCCTTCCCAGACTGATAAATACACCACTGCTCCTTTTATGACCACATACTATTTTCTGTAAGAAAAAAGAAGTCACCTAAACCCACTACTATTTTAATTTATGTTACACATTACCTCCACACGGTGATACAGTGAAAGCAAGCAATTCTGCAGGCAATCTAACATTTTGATCCCACAAACACACTGCGGTTTAGTTTTGTAATTCCAGACTAGATTATGAGAAACATCACATACAGCTTTGTACATTACCACTTCTGTGGTGCTAAATACTTTGCAGGTTATCATGCTTATTGTAAATTACACATGTAAAGTGAGACTTGGCTACTGTTTTTTAGCTTGACAGCACAGCACTTAAAATATTAGGACCACTGGGCATTTTAAAGTATTATAAAAATACATTCTAAGCCTTTCCCCACACCACCATCATTTAAACTCTTATCCTTTCAAAAAAACCAATCTGATTTCCAGTCCTAAAAATTCCAGGCTTGGTAGTCAGGCTAAAATGTCAAGTGATGAGCGTATTATGGCTTGATTACAAGAACATACAGCTATTCTTTCTTAGGTCTATGAGACAGTACGTTCGTTGTTTATGATTCCCTGGAAATAATGCCAAAGATAAGCAGTTATCAGGACAAGGGTTTATTAAAACTGCCACAATTACAGTACGCCTTGAAAAACCCAGCAAAATTTTTCAGTGATCAGAAAATGTCTTGGAAATCCCCAAATTAACCCTTGAAGAAGCACTTCTAATTTTCATTGTAAAAGCTTTCTTTGAAAGAATAATCACAAACGTCATTAAGTTACACAGAGTAAAAATTTATTAAGTATAATTTTTAGTCTACTGATAGATACAAGATTCATCTTCCTATGGGAAAAAAGAGGGATGGGAAAGTAAGTGGAATGCTTTATGAAGGAGAAAAAGGGGTATATAACATTAGAGGGTGAAAATCAGTTTTTGGTTTTCTCTCAAGCTTTCTGGAAAAGTAAATAAAGTATATTTACCCCATTTTGACTTAGCAGTCTCACTCTCTTGATGGCATACAACTTTCCACACTGCATCAGCTATAGGAAGTTGAACTTGCCTGGGCATCAGTCCACTGCCTCCATGCTTGCAACAGGGGAAAGGCCTCTCAGCTCAGCAGGAGAGGAAGGGAGCAAACATCACCTCTGTACTTTTCTTTCTTTCTCTCTCTCTCTCTCTTTTTTTTTTCTTTTCCTTTTTTTTCTTCTAAATGAGTTTAAATATGAGTTACCCACGCAAGCACTGAGTGAAAAGTAATCAATAGCATGTATATGCTCAGCAAGTAGTCAGTTATCCATTAGACTGTGAGACAGCAGGAATCACCTGCCAAAGACTAGATAAAATTTACTATTTGACCTGAGCCTTGAGATCACTTCGACAGGTGGCTGCTCTATTAAGATATTCCCATCTGGGATACTAATGTGAAATTCAGCCATCTGCCTGCAGAACTATTTAAGTGTGTGTATCCATTTCTACACACAGGGCTTTATCAATGTACTATGCAGGGCTCTGAGTGAACATGACAGGATTCAGGAAGTACAATCAACCATCACGTGCATGTAGTACTTCTTGCATGCTATAAAATCACCTGTGGAAAGCCATGGAAAAGAGATGCAGGACAGGCAGAGAAGAAACACTTGGCTTCATTTTACTATTCCAGACCAGCCATTTGGTCATTTTATTATGCCTGAAAGCATCTGTGCACTGTAGCTGAGAACTCTGTGAAGCTTGGGTGAATGTAAAACATGACCTGGGAGTTTCTAGTAATTTACAAAATTAAAAAGAATTAAGTTTGCTGTAAAATGAGTAGTCAAGGCAACAGCAAGGCCTGTGTTTAACTGAAGGCAACTGTGTTTATCTGGATTGCTAGTTACTCTGGTAACATTTTCATTTCACAGCCTATGTGACACCACTATCAGGTACCAGGGCATTGCAATTCCTCAGTATCATAAAACAAACACACATGCCATTCTACAAAACAGCAGTATTGAGATAAAGAAACACCACATTTCCAAGTGCTCAAAAATTTTAGGTGCCTTTCTAATACCCACATAGAGCAATTAAGCAGCAGAGGCAAATACCTTTTTGTCCTATTCTTCTTTTTAAGCATTGTTTAGCAACCTGATTTCAGTTTTTAAAACTTAGCTTTGCCCAAAGGACTTAAAAGGAGTGCTGGATGATCTGTTCTGGAAAAATATCAGATTGAAAAAATTCAAGCCCCCCCCTCAACAGGGGCTTGAATTCTGACCTGATACATTCATTCTAGAAAAGATGGATCCAGCTGCCTCAAATTTGGCACCAAAAATATGATCACAGAGATCACTTGGTCTAAAACTTGGATGAAAAAACAGGAATCCCAACACTCACTTCTTCATGTAACCACTAGATCATGATTCTCATAGGTTTTCAGGAAAAAAGGAGGTACATTGTTTGTCATAATTTCACATCAGTAGTATTAATTCTTATCAGTAATTACAGAGAAAATCTAAGAATCTCAGATGTCCTTCTTCTGATGGCTCCACAACAGATGTGTAACAAATTTGCAAGATGAGACAGTATTTCCGTAAAAGAAAACTTCTGTATGAGGCTTTCAAAGTCCTTTATGAATAGATTTAATTATCTCTACTTTACATAGGGGAGAAGTTATGCAGAAATATGTTAAAGATCTTATCTAAGCTGTCAAAGCTAAAATGGCCCATTTGGGTATGCTGACTCAGCTTTGTGCTGTGTAACTATTGGATAATACTGTTTTCATACAGGCCATGTTACCCATGTCATTTCAAGAGATAAAAGATAATGCTTTGCAGACTCTTCTGAAGTTCTTTTGCAGTATACTTCTTCATAATAAAATGCCAGTGCATTAAGATTGCTCAGATCAGGTCCAAAGTTATGTTAGGTAGCAGGCATCTTGTTACAGAAGTGGCATCCAAAGCATACCTCAAGTAGAAGGATTCACTGGACAGCTCAAATAGAGAGATGTAGCTTATATTATTTATAGGGTAAGAAGACAAAAATGATTTTTCATCTCTGTAGGTATGGCTGGAATCACCTTTCAATCATATTAATCAACAGGATGCCTAATTTCTTCATTCTAAGAGCAATTAAACAGATTAATTACTTAGAAATGGTTATTCTGCATGCAAGCCCTCTGGAAAGTCTGTCACAAACATCGCTAGGGCTCCCCCCTGCAGTGCCCGGGCGTCTGGTTAAGCAACACTTCACCTTTTTCATTTGTCCTGTGAGAAAAGGGGAATCTCTCACCTTTTGATGCTTCTGAAAACAGCAGAAGTATCCCAGCATGCCATGCGGCAGGGAGTATGCAGCCTTCCATGGTGCTTGACAGAACCATGTTCAATTTGTATTGTTCTACCACATGGTTAGATCAAGCACAAAGGAAAACCCCATGAACAGCCAGAGTCAGAGTTAGGCAGCGCCAAAGAGAGAAGAGCGTTGAAAGGAAGCAGCATGGAGAAGCACAAGCTGAAGGTTCACGGAGAGCTGCTCTCCACTCCACCCATGCAAAAAGGTGCTGGATACAAGAGGTCATCCTTTACGCTACAACTGCAGGAACACCCTGGAGCACAATTGGGGTTAGTGTACAAGAACAGAGCCCAGGCGAATTCAGAAACAGAACTAATATGATGGAAAGTACTACCAAAGGACTGCAAACAGCTCCTTCCAGGAAGGATGTGCAACTTCCACCACATATTGAATGCCCAATCTACGCTGCTCGTTATCAGCTACTTACTCTCCCCTGGTGTCTCCTTTCAGTATAAATGCCATTTTGGTTTGCTCTATTTATTTAAATGCAATCTTAGAAATACCGCAGCTCATATTAATAACAGTAGATTCTGAGCTGATGGCCAAGCTCTGGCATTAAATGCCCCCCAAGCTCCCTTTGAGGCTGATTTCAGCTCCCAGTGGCCTTTCATGCTAGTGGCACTTACAGTGACAATCTGCAATTACCACTGCTTTACTTTTTTTTTTTTTTAAACTGCATTTTTCAACAGCAAGGTAGCACACACGTGCTACTACAGACATATTAAGGCAGACAGGAGTATTTTGTTATTCTGTTTCTTGGCATAATATTTGTTGGGTTTTGTACATCATTTGCTGATGGAAGCATTCTCTCTTTCCAACATCCTGGATTATTTCAAACAGCTTTACTTCTTGTAACTCATTCCTGCAACTTTGACATATAAAGTAGGGCATTCAGCTTTGGCTTGACTGCTCCCACTGAAATAAAACTCCCATTGACTTTAACATCTGCAGAGCTATGCCAGTGGAGAGTGCTTTTGAAGGTCATATCTCAAATGTTCTTGCAGGCTTCATGAACAGAGAGGAAGTGGCTGTCCTCTGCAACTGCTCAGAACATTTTGCTGAACTTCAGTGAAGGTCAATGCTTGTGCTTTTAAAAAAAAAAAAATCCCTTTCCTTAGTAAGGGGTTTGCATTGCCCAAAGAACAAAGTCAGCATCAAGCAGATTATTCATGGAGAACAATGCAAGTACTTGAGCAGAGATGACAGATAATACAGCAAGGGGCTCTGCTTCACCATTTTGCTATGAACCAGCATTATTATGCAGAAAGTCAACACACAATTACTTGGGAACTTCAGAAGATAAGCACAGTGTTAACTTAGTCACCTCATACTGTGGGTTTGCATAGAGCAATGAAAGTAAGACAATTTGATTTACTGTCTATCTTTACAATCTAAGAAAGAAACTAAAGCAGCTTTTTAGGGGAACATAACACAATAAACCTTCAAACCCCACAACCTGCCAAACTAGCCAGAGTCCTACCTGATACAAAAATTAGATTATTAATTTTCTTTTGTGACTCATGCAACATGGCACCAAGAGGCATTAATTTTCTTTCATTCAAAGTATGTATAACCCTGGAATTCACACCTCATTTATTTAGAAATTATACCTATAACTAGCATTCCTGCCAATAATTTTGTATGGCTCTAGCAAAGAAGGATGCAGAGTTCCATATCCTTATTCCTACACTGGTTTAATAAAGCAGCAATTCTGGCATGGGCTCTTCAAATAAATTAATCCACAGTACTCTGTTAAGCAATGAGAAGTAATAGTTCGTATCTTCCAAAGACTTTTATATTATATACTGATTTTCAGTATTAAGTGGAATATCTGTAATAAACTCCATAATTTCAGTGTCAATGAACTCTTTCAGTCCTACTGGAAACAAATGCAGTCAGAGCCCTGCAAATGTCTTCCTGAGAAACCCCTAGAGAATATTTTGAACAACTCTCTATTCCTCTGCTGCACTAATTAAACACCACTTACAATAACTGCCTAAGCTAATCATCAACTACAATGAACAAGAGGTACCAGCACACAAAGAAAAGTCTGCCAAAACCCTAATTTATGTCCCCAGAATACATTAGAGGCAAAATACTCCACAGGCACATTCTGGCCTTTCTGCTCATTGCAGACTATTGCAAAAAAAGTGTGCAGGAACACAGCCTCCTCCTCTTTTTTTTTTTTTTTTTTTTTTTAACAAATAGAATAGAAAAAAAACAGGGAAGCACACTATTTTGTAAATTACATTTGAAAAAAATATTCCATAAGCCTTTGGATGTACATAGATCATTCTGCATATATGTTTGCAAAGAAAAAAAAAAAGTTGAAAAGGAATGATCACATCTCTAGATATTTGCCAGTTTTCATTAAAAACCCCACCCTTTAGGTATACTCTACATACAAGCACCATTATATGGTTTGCTTTAAGTGTTAATTCACCTCTGGTAATCCAAAATCTGTTTGTTTATCAGTCACTGAATCTGCAGTTTGCTAAGAATTTGTGTATAGGACCCTATTTTTAACTGTCCCATCACGCTGTAACACCTCAGGAGACTGCCGCAGTCTCAGAATAGTCAGATGAAAATTTATTGTTCAATTGCAGGCTCAAACATTCTTGCACTAGTTTTAGCTGACTAGCTCTCTTCATGCCAATGCCTCTCCAATTATTTTCTTCATCCTATTCCAGTGACTGCTGCACACACAAAAAAGTGCTAGCTTTGCATCTCTGGTAAGTGTTGCTCAGCTTAATCTCAACACACGCAATGGCAATGATGTGAGAGAAGAGAACAAACTTTGTCCTACCTTCGTTTTTGAGGTATCTGAGTTATGCTCAGCTTTCTGCCATAGCTAATGAAGACACCTCCAGAGGACAACTCAGATCTCATGTGAGGAATCTGTATTGCTCTGTACTCTGCCTACATGGGGAATCTAGGACAACTATGTTATTTGGATGCCTAAGTGATATGGATGCATCTGTGACTCAACATTCATTCTCCCTCTTTTCATTGCCTCTTTACTATAATTGCCAATAAAGATGTTGGCTGGTAACAAAGCAGTTCAGATGCTTAGTTTTTTTGAAGACTACTTCAACTTAAAAATAACATGAGGTACAGCCTTAAAATAAAGTTTTTAACTGGGACACGTCAATTTACTTTCTTATTAAAAATGATACTCCTTGCCAAACAGACCCACCTGCTCTATGTTAACTTTATGCTTCCTTGAGTAAAATGGTTTCCACTCTGCCTACTTTCCCCCTACTGCAGTGCAGGAAACCTTCACCATAGTGTTCATCACAAGCTAGTGAGGGGTTAGAGTAACTGACACAAATATTAACATAAAGATCTGAATTGCTATCAAAGATTTACAGAAAAGGGAGAGCTATAACCAGTATACAGTACAGCCAAATTACTTTTTCAACAGGAACATTTCTACAGTACAAGGGAATTTAGCTCCATTACTATTAGTCATAGCAGTCATGTTGTGTTCTCTAATAACTTCAACTTCAGAAAAATTTCATGCAAACCAAAGCTCAAATATACTTAAGTTACAGTGTACGGTGAAGACTTCAGGTTCATAATTATGAATTCAGTCTAGGATTTAATCTGCAGGTGATTTGTTGCTGTTAAACAACCTTTCATTCAGATAGAATTATCATCATGCACAACAAACGCATATCCTCAGTTGTTCTATATTCAGAGAGTTTCTGAAGGTACTTTTGCTGAGTCTTTGTGTCTTTCAGGGGAAAAAAAAAGTAGAACACACAGCATTTAACTGCATAAAAATAAAACAAAACACACAAAAAAAACCCACAGAAAAAAATCTGAATGCAGTTAATTTTCAAGTTGTCCAGATCATAGGCAATGTTTCATATTCCTTTCCCTCACTCTGCTCAAGCAAAAGCCCTGGTGAGCAAAAGTACTGGAGCTTGGCCTCAGACAAGATTTCCTGCAAATGTGACCAGGCCTAGAGGATCCTGTGCAGGACTGCCAATCCCCACCACCGTCACCTCCAGTATGGACAAACCTACAAGGTGCCAGGGCTTGGTGCCTGCTCAGGCAGGAGCTGCTGAAGACCAGCATGCTAAGGGCAGGCATAATCGCGAATCCCTGAGCACATGCCACTGCAGCGCTGTAACAAGGCAGACAAGAGCAGGTGGGTATCAGTGCTTTTCATCAAACAGAAAATGTTAAGGGCAGGAATATGAATACATAGTCTATAAATGACTATTTGCTTACTAAAAATGGAAGGAATATGCAAAGCTGTTATCAGAGTGATTGGCAAACTACAGGAACAACTGAGAGTGTTTCAATCAGATAAATTATGTGAGATCTGGATTAAATTCACTTGCCTTTCATGACTTTTAAACACTGGTTGAGGAGTAACAATACATTGCACATTTCATTTTGAGAGCTCAGAGAGCTTAAATAGTGTTTACATGTCACTAAGAGCAAAGAAGGGGATAACCCAGGGAGACCAAGAGACAGGAAACATGTGAATTGCTGTAGGGACCAGACAAAAAGCCCTGATGTGCAGCCTATGTTCTCGTGACTGGGAACACTCTGTCCATTGCAGTTCTATGCTTCTAAGGCTGAAACAACGCAGAGAAGAGAGAAGGAAATTTCAGGTAATCACTAGTAACAGGAACTCTGTTCCAAAGTAGACAGGTAACCCCAGAAAGGTGAGTATGTATGAAGACAGAGACTGGAAAAGACACATAAAGAATTAGGAGGAACACTGCAGTTAGTAAGAAGAGGTTTTATCAAATACTTTTGAAAATTATGAGTGAACAAACAGCAACTACATTACTATGTAGTAACAGGGGATAACACAAGAGATATGACACTAGCCCTAAATATGCAAGCTCTGGATCCATATGTACCACAGAGGATGACTTTGCTTTGGGTTGGGCTAACAAAAAGCAGTGTCCAAAAAGGAGAGAATTGTGCTGGCAGATGGTTCATTGTCCTCCTCCTATTATTCCAACACTATCTGGAACTGAAGTAACTAATTAAAGTCAGTTAGATACAATGTATGCCCCAATGCAAGAGGAAGTAGGAAGACAACGTTAGTTCATAGTATTTCAAACAGTAACCTTATTTCTAAGTTTCTTATTTCTAAGAATTAGAAGATAAAAAGTTTTTGTGATGTGACGCTCATAGATATACATATGCTTTGATCGTTATCAGAAATGGTTTGTGTAGGTGTGGCAGGTGGAACTTTCATTGCTTTTGAAATACACAATATACTGAAAAACACAAACGTATCACAGGAAAAAAAAAGATACATAGCTGAATACAAGGGTAGCTCCCTGCAAAAGCTATTTCATACACAGTGTCACACAGCAATCAAGGAGCCTGCCAACTCTTGAAGTGACAATAAGCTACCACAGAGACAACACAATCTGCTCATAGATTCATTTTCCTTCCTCTTAAAGCCCAGTGCTGCTTTAGAAAACAAAACTGCTGTGTAGTGAAATTAATCAAATGCTACTGGGCAGAAGATTTCTGTTGTTCTTTTTCCCCCCTATTCCTGCTGAGAATAATAGCCTCCAGTGACCTAAGGCTGGCAAGTACCACTGGATCCTTAGGTGGTCATAGCGGGCAGATGCAGCCAAAAAGAAAATGATCATCAGAACTTTACTGTTGCCACTGAAAATGTCAGTATTTCCCTTTTCTAAACAGAACAGAGAGAGAATTAGTCACAGCCTATTCTTCCAATTTCTCTTTCAAGAAAAACCTTTTTTAGTCTCAGATTCTATAGCTGTGGGGATAGAGTTGAGCAAGGGGGAGGGTTTTTTTTTTTTGGTGCATTGCATTAAATGGAAGGTAGAAAAACACGGGAAATAGTATCTATTGCAATCTGAGGCTTAAACATATTTGATAGTATATTCAACAGCTTTGCCTGTCTCCCAGCCCCAGGCAAAAACATGCCCCTTTCCCTGCTGTTCCTTCATTTCATGCTATAATGCTTCCAATTCTCCTTTTAAAAAGAATTATGTACATTACCTACCTGTTGCACAGAATCTCCTTCCTATGGCCACTCATAACCTTTGCAGATGTTGCTCCATCATTATCAGTAAAAGCTTGAGTCATTTGGTTCAGGGAGGAAATAGCATCTGGGAAAAGTGCCTCGATGATGAATTAAAAAAAGAAGGCAAGTTCTTCTTGCTAAATACTATCTAAGAGGATGGTGGGGAGCTGGAATAAAAACTGAAGGAAACAATATGCAGAACGAAGTTTTCTAGATTTGATTCTTTTTTTTTACTATGTTGCATAGTTTTGTCTTTGCGGTTTCATTTAATTAATCGAATATAGTTCTATTTAGCCCATCTGCATCTCTGAATGTGTCCTCTTGACGTTACTTTATTGATGTTCCTCTACCATTTCAGACTGATGAAACTTCAAACATCTCAGCTTTTCTTCCCCATTCCTGCTAACGACTCCTCTCTCCTATCCTTGTTAGAAGAAGCACTTCCCTTTCTCCTCTTAATTTACTGAACAATCACATTTTTTCTCATGCCAGGTCCTTCCTGATAGTCCCCTTTATAATACTTTGTAGAATCCAAATGAATGTGGAAAACACACAGATTGCTTCAGGGCAATCTCAGAATTTTATGACTTCAGAACTGATCCTTTCCCTGATGTCAAAGTATTAAGCTCACCTAAGTTTAACTACTCATGGGTGTGATCCTGACACTGGCTGAGTACCTCTACTCCCGCAGAGCTCACACTTTCTGTGCATCCTCATCACTTCTCAAAGGCCAAAGACCAGGTCAGGATAAAATCCCTCACGTTGCTTCCTTAACCAACCCCTCACATTCACTAGGATTTTCCCCACAAAACCATCTTTCTGACCATTGACATGTACTAAATGTATTAAACCACATGACAATATCAGGATCCTGAAACAAAAACCCTTTGAGAAAAGAGATGCACATTTACAAAAGGATTTACAATAAAAATTCTTTTCTCATACACTGAGCAAAGGATGTAAAAACTAGACAGGGAGAATGCCACAGGCAGCAAGGACACTGACAAGTTACTAAGCATTGCCATTCCAGTGGGATTGTGCAGGCTCATCCGTGGATAACACAAAGCACTGCTCAATAGTCTGACTTTGAATGATGAAGATTCCTCATGGGCTTTTCTGCACAGAGATGTGCTGTGTTAAATCCTGCGATGAAACATATTCCTCAAAATGAAAACATGGATATTCCTGCTAAATGCCAAGTCTGAAGCAGCCATGATTCAAAGGGACAACTTGAGCAGAACAGGTGCCAAGGATGTCTGTTCTCTGGCTTCATTTACAAACTAAGATTCTTCTAAACTATTAGACGTTCTCCCTGTCTCATGTGAGCAGACAGTGAGTCAAGTTCAATATATCTCATCACCACCTGGAAACTCTACAGGCAAGGATATCTCCTCTATTGAGTTTTTGAATATCATTAGTTTTCATCGAGCTGAAATCTTTGTTCTGAAGCTGTACAATTCCTGTTCTCCCCCTTCATAAGTCAGGTTTATGCCTTTTCCATGTGGTTTTGATATACTCATAGGACAGGAGACCAAGGAAAAAACAGCCTAATACCTCAAGAAAAGGACCCCCAAGATAAGAACTCACACAAAATATTATTCACAATATCACCAGGTACTGTGTTCTGCATTGTTGCTCTTCTTAGCTATGACCTTTCATAAATGATAGCAGATGGTGTTTGCCTTATCCAATAGCCTGTACCATTGTTCAAGGCATGCATGCACATACATAACATTAATTTCTCTATCCTATTAATAAAAGCAGATGAAAATAACAGTGGCAAATTGTGTACAGATTTATACTGATCTGTTTCTGCAGTCTACTTTTCTTTCTAAATTATATTTATGCATTTTCATTTCCGGTTTCTTTAAATATGAATATTACTGACTAATTATCTTGTTACTATGATGGACACAATCCAAAAACCTAGATAAAAGTATGTCATAATTTCAGTTCTGGTTATAAATTTTGTGGCTTGAGTCACAAGTGATTGAAGACCTTAACAAGCATGACCAAGAAAACATGACTGCAGATAAAGCTATCTTTATTTTATTTTCCCCATAAAGAGAAGGTTTAGCTAAGCATATTGCTTGCAGAGATACACAAAGCACAACGGCTTGTTTTGGGCTGCTGCCATTCAGTTTCATGCTGCATCCCCATCTAGAGTCATTAATCTTTTACCACCAGGAACATAATTAATCATGGTATTTTTTTTTCACAGAAAAAAAGACAAAAATGATAGTAATTTTTATAGAAAATACTACAAGGTACTCCATCAATAATAGTAATTTTTCTTCTCAGTAAACACTAATAGATTTGCTCACTGAAACCTGCTTGTCTTTACAGTATACAAAAATGCAGTAATCTAAAATACATATAACCAATAGAAAAAACACATGAAGAAGCAGTCTGCTTAGTTGTGCTGTATAAGGCAATAAATGTCCTTTTACTGATAGCTGGACCATAAATAAAGAATGGATATGGTTGAGAAAAAGGTGTTTATGTTACTTTGGAGGTTATTTTCAGGTGGAAACACTTTTCCATCTAGCTCACAACACAATCTTTGCCTAAACTGTGATGCAAGTTTCGATTCAAAACTTACTAAAACCAAAAATCTTACCAACTTCACTGGCAGTTTTGCTTGAATTAGTGCATATTACTTATGGATGTAAAAAAATCTATGAAAGTTATGTGAATTGATGCCATCCCCTACCCCCAGCTTCACTCACATCTTGGGTCAGACATGCCCATTGCCAGTTGTATAAAAATCTCACTCATACTGTTCTCAGCCTTTCAGGTCTGAGAACTTACTTGAGCTCAGCTCTTATTAAGCTCAGTAAGAGTTCTGCCTGAATACAAATGATGATCCATCCACCTTCCACCCCTTCAAAATATGACATTTGCCACATAGATTCATATACATCTTCATTGTTTTCTTTAGACATTTTATAACCTAGTAATTCTTTAAAATTAAATGTCACAAGCTTTCCTCTTTTTTCTTTTCTTTGTTTTTAAGAGACACACAGAAGACAGCTATAGAATGCCCCATTTTTTGATCTTTTTTTTTTTTTTTTTTTTTTAAATCCATAAGGGTAATTGGCTTTCTGGAGAACTAACTGAATTTTCCAAATTTAATTTTAAAAGATGCTCCATAATATCCATTATAGCAAACACTGTCCTGCAGATTCGATTAGTAGGCTCTCTGGACCTGCTTATTTCTGAATTGAAAGTGCAGTACAGCCTGGATAAATGAATTACCTGAGCAGCGGAACTTCTTGCTCTTGATCTGGCTGATTCGTTTGTTGGCAAGGCGACGCGGATTGCTGCATCGAGCGCCGCTGGTTTCTATCGGATTATCCTGCAGGTAATCAGCCAGCCACTTCAAATGGCAGTCGCACACAAATGGATTCTGAGCTAAATGTCTGCGAGAAGGATGGGATGTTTAATCAGAAGTGACCTGTGACACTGTACTCCATCATTGTTTTTCACAAACGCAAACCTGAAGAGTAGAGTAATTGAATAAGCTTCCAAAAACCCAGGCCTGGCGGAAACCACACGGAGCTGCACATGAATGGGAGAATTCTGTGAGCTATCACATTTCATAGCTCATTAAGCCCGCTGCAAGTCCTTTCACAGAGGAAACAAAAATTAATATAGCAAAGCCTGCTTTAAAGGACACAGACCTCCTGTCTACAAAGTCCAATGTTTTCTCCTGAGACCTTGATATGCTGCCTTTTGAGAGAAATGCACCTTTTTAGATGCACCTGACCTGAAGATCATTTTGTATCCTGGTTTAAAAGAAACTTTAGTGGCAAGCTCAGTTCCTAGGGATCAAAATGCGAATTAGTTAAGTGCTTTGGATCTGTGGGCAAAGCCAGAGGTGATCCAGAGACCTTTTCTCAAGAGTGAAATTGATATTTGCATGTACTCATCATGAGTAATAGTATTCCCCTTATATGTACTTTTTCCTGGACCAAAAATTTTTACTTTTGAGACTGAACTGTTTATGCAAGGTAGAACTTGACTCTATCCTTCACCAAAAATGTGCACAACATGTTTCCCACACAATTGGAAATAGGTATTATAGCATTGATTTTAACTGGATATTTGGACTTTGTTAATAGAAATCTGCTGGAGTATCTTAGAGAGAAACAGTATTTCTCTGCTGCCGTTGTGATTCATTCTGCTTGACAAAGTTGAGCACTATATCAGGAGAGTTTGTCAGGTCTTTCTCAGAGCCTGATTCTGATGTCAGTTAAGTTAACTTGCACCAGTCCCTCTACCTTCCAAGGGCAAGGGAGCAGGACACAGCTCTCCAATAACTGCAAAGATAGTTTAAAAAAAGACAGATGTTTAAATTTAGTTTGGGCAGAGGTGTAAAGTTATATCCTCACAAGAACTCTGCTCTGTTACTGTTAGTGTATTTTTTTGCACCTGCAGAAACGTCTTTTCTTTTCTGTTTGCAGTTATATTTATGAACTGTCACTTAACAGAATAAGTATAAAATACAACAGGGCAAGGGCTGTCAAGGAGTGGGAAGTGAAAGCATACATAGCAGAAAGTGCCTGAAGAAACTAAAGATTACTGTTGTAGTAGAGCCATTCCTGGTGTGAAAGGTCCAAAGAACAAACAAGCATATAGAGACAGGATATGGGACTGGTTTTGTAGCTCTAGAAAAAAGGCAGAAAAGGGCAATCACTCGGAGTACTAAAAATGGGAGAATGAATCAAAACATTTCATGAAAAAGTGTCTTGGTGTGAAGCAACAAGTCCATTCTAAGTAATGGCCACCAGGAGTACCAATAAAACCCCATGGAAACCAAGGAGAAATTTTTATACCTTAAGGGTGTTGCCTGTTGTTTAGCTTCACCAATCTTATATACCTCTGTAAATGAACCTTCTCTGTCGCCCTTGTTTACATATATATGTATCGGTAGGGCGGGGTGGCAGGGCTGGGGGGGCTTGTACATTATTATTCTAATGCCTTAATGATTTGCAGCAATACATACTGGCCAGATATCTGTTGGAAATTAAGGTTGTGCTTGTGGCTGCCTGATGACATAGCAGGTACCCTGCTGCTAGAAACCATCCCTATTAGTTCATTTTTATATGAATGAAAACATTTATAAAACTAATTTGCTCAATGCATTTCCAGTATTAAACTATCTATGTGCATGTGTATAGATACATGTCCAGTACTACAGTATGTGTATATATATGCATATATAATGTGCATATATATTCCAGTATGTGTGTATATATATACATGCACATATATTTTAATACTGGAAATGCATATACTTACATACTACATAAACACACAGAGCCTTATGTCGATATATGCACACACAAATATATATAAACACATATACACAATATTGGGTGAGGGGGTTCTTCCTTGTTTTTCATTTATATCAGGCTGCCAACTGCAGCTCTGAAGGAGTACTATTTACCTTATTATCTTACTACTCACACGTTAGGATGAAACCTTCTTCTGTAAAATATCGCATCATTTCTATACTTTCGCTTCCAATTTTGCTCCTAATCCCTCTTCTCCTAATGCCTCCAATTCAAAGACTCTTATAAAATGTTTAGTGGATTTTCTTAATGGATCAACTAATACAATGTATCATTTCCCTTAAGTGGAATGTCAGCTGATATAAAGTATGAGAAGTCATGAGCTGTACAGCAGGACTCAGACCCAGTAAGGCGAGATGCCAACTCATTAGCTCATTAAAAACTGTTAGGCAATGGTTTTAATAGAATCTGCTGTTCATATATTGTACAGAGTCAAATTTACCTATTATCTTCCCAACAAACAGTATGAATGAATTACTCTGGGAGCTTAATACACTTATGACTTTTATGTCACTATGGGAGGCTGTAGATAGCTGGCTGTGCTGAATTTATGCAGTACTTCTTTTTTTCGCTCCTTTTATTTCTGTCAGAAAAGGAGGGGCTACTACCTTGGGGTCTCTTCCAAATTGTCTTAGTGCCAGTTGCAAAGCCTTTGCAAAGACAGGCAACATCTTTTGGGGAAAAAGAGAGCTGTCATTTATGATATGCTTGCATACTCACAGAGTCTGGATCGATCGGAGAGCTGCAAAGAGCCCCTTGCTGATGGTCTGCAGTTTGTTGTCATAAAGAGAGAGCAGTTTGAGATTATGCAGACCTTGGAACGTGTTTACCCTCAGGCAGTTGATCTTATTGGCATTGAGAAGCCTGAAAACAGAGGAGAGGTTTATAATTCATTAATCTTGTAATAATCAAATAAAGATAGATTGAACTTTGGCATTAAATCCAAAAAAATATTAACCCAGTCACCAAAGCCAACCCACATTTAAAGGTCTTCATTTGGCTGTTACATTGAAAAGGTGAAAAAAATACAGTCAACATTAGAACTCCCATAGCTGGGGAATATACAGACATATAACAGTGCTAGCTATCTTAAAATAATTAAAATTGGGGGTTTTTGTATGCCCAGACCCCTCCCCCCATTTGTTCAAAATTCTACACAAATATTTAAAGAAGTCTTCAGCTTAATATACATAGACATGGCAAATACTCCCCACCTTGCTATTCCATGCACACACTCATACACAAAGTCTGCAATGAGAAGAACCTTTTTTTTTTTCAATTTTCTTTACCAGCATCTTTCTTAAGTCTAACTGAAATTCTGGAAGTTTGACATCTTTTGATAAGCAGTGCAGGGTTAATTTGATCATGGGAGGAAAGAAAACGTGATTCTCCTCAGAGACAAGAAGAGAGAAGTGTAGGGTCTGGAATAAAACTTACCGAAAGGCAAGCTCACTTCATACCTAAGGATAGTCAAGCAGTGGAACAGGTTGCTCGGAATTGTGCAGTCTCCTTTGTTGGAGGTTTTCAAGATGATACCGAATAAAGCCATGAGCAACCTGCTCTGACCTATAAGGTGACTCTGCTTTGAGCAAGGGTTCTCCAGTCTCATTGGCTAGTGACCACCTGAGGTCCCTTCCAACCTCCATTGTCCTACAATTCTATGAATCTACTCCATTCCAGTTACACCAGACTCCTGTGCAGTTGTGGAAAAGCAGCACAAAGGCAATTTACATCCTTTTATATATATATATTTTGGTCATCTACACAGCACCCAGTTGGCAGAACTAGTCAGTTCAGTCAGAAAACCTTGGACAGTACTTGTGCAAGTTTTCTTAGATTATCCAGCCAGAGTTCTGTCATGTATAACAAGCATACAATCCCAACAACAGGCTGGATCTCCCTCTGAGACAATCAAACACGAGAACACTTAAATTGTCATTGTCATCTGCATATGTGGTATTTAACACTTAGAAGGAAAATAGGCAGGAAGTGACCTATTCTTCTTACAAAAGCCAAAATCCACATCTTTTGACTACTATCAGCTTGAGAAAAATGGTACATTGCAAACAATATATGCTGTTAACTCCGTCCTCTTAGTCACAAAATTCTTGCTACTTTGTCAATGAGTTTGAAGGGCTTAATATTGCAGCATTGTGGCTCTCTCTGAGGCTCCACACTAATACTAAATCAGAGGACAAATGTGTTTCTAGGTAAAAAGGAGAAAACCTCCATTCCTCAGCAAGCAAATACACCATCTTAAACACACCTCTAACAGCACAGGGAACTTCCATTTTCAACAAATTGCACATAAACCACTACAGACAACAGGGCAACCTATCAGGGAAGAAATGCATGCTTGTTAGCTGCACATGATGCTTTCCTTTTGCTCCAAAAAATAACTTCAGAAGGTGCTTCCTCTGCCTAGCACCCTGCCTTTGCATTTTGAAACCTTTGGAACATTGTACGCTCATTACAGCTCTCTGCTCCTATTGTCATTTTGGCAGAGCCTCATTACTGCAGTAAATGGCTACAGTAATTATGATATGTAAAAGATGGACACGTACTTGGGTAGAGCCCTTTTCTCAAGGAGAACAGGGATGCAGCGCTTTGGAATGAGAAGGTGTCAGAGAAGAATTCACCTTTCTAGCCAACTGAAAAGTCAGTATCAGTTTACCTGAATTTTTTTCTTTATATGTCGTGGAAAAAGAAGTTTGACATTAGATAAGAGAAAGTTCCATAGAACGCAATGATGGATAAATGAGGTTACATTTTTGCATGAACTAATAGCTAAAATAATTTTATGAAATCATAAGCAGCACTAGTATGATCCCTCTGTAACCTGTATTTCTGTGACTGATAATTATGTGACACCTAATCCACACTCCTGCTAACTCGACCAGAAGTAAAAGGTTAATTTTCATATTAGGCTACAGGAACAGTTTCTCCCATTCATTCAACTTCTGAGATTTGCTTCAACATCACTGTCATCTCTTACTACTTGCTTCTTATCGCCATTCGTATGTCCAAGCAAAAGCAATCTTCATTCTCTCTCGGTTCTTGTGCATTATGCATTTCTCTTTCGAGCTTGTACATTATCTTTTCCATAAACAACAGGTTAGCAAGTCATTAGAAGGCAGAATCAGCTACTGAGTTTTGAACAACACCCCACTTATGAACATATGTTCATATGTGAACAGCAATGTTCAAATGCCACTTAGGCATTACTAATCCTTTGGTTTCTACTCCCTGTCCTTGTGCACTGGTCCCACGTTGCTTTAGGTAATGCACATTAGCTTAGATTGGTTGTTCCATGACAGAGACTAGGTACCTAAGTTATACAGGAAGAAAACTGAAATCAAGTATGTACTTTGATTTATTTTGCTAGATGCTTTTTTTTACCTAACATTATAGTAATATTTTATGTTGCAAGCATAACAAAGCATAAAGCAAAAATGGAAATAATCTCAGTAATGAGAGAATTTACAACTGAACTACAGTTGTATTTGTATATGTGGACAACCAGCATGTCTTTTTGTGATGCTTAAGAAGTGCACACATAGCAGAGCTGCATTGTACACATGCTCTTCGCTCCTGTGCGAAGAGTGGGCTTGAAGTCTAACCATCATTGATCCCACTTAATAAACCCTCAGAGCAAAGCTGACCTAGAACTGCAGTGAATACAAGGGATTCAAATTCCTCCTCTGATTAGTTTCAACAAAACATGAATAAACCCAATGCTGGAAATTAGAATTTACAATGTGACCGGTTTTCCTGGCATGAATTTTCAATGACTAGATTAATGGTGATATAATCTGTGACATTTCTGTAAGAGCCAAATACCAAAAATGAGAGAAACTGATCCTATATACAGCCACAAACACAGAGGCATACTCTCTCCTTTAAGCATCAGAGAAAGTAATTTGGAACAGGAAAGTGCTTGCGCAGACTGTTTAGAAATGGGAATTCAGGTACTACACAGCTTTTCTGAGGTAACAACACCTATTCTGTATATCACGTACACAATATATTTGCAGTACCTAAATCTAAAGAGGACAGATAGTGTGCTCAACAGTAATACAGATGTGGCCATATTTGGTGGATCATGAGATAGATTAATGTCCTATTTCTGATCAGAATCGGATGGGGGGTGTCTGTGGAAGTGAAAACCTGTAAGAAAGCAGAATAAATAATCCTTAAACATTTTTTCCTCCTACTTACTGTGAGTCAGAGGATGACTTTTGGCCAGAAGCATTAAGGTTTACATTCCTTTCAAAACTTGGTTATTTTAAAATATCCCCTCTATGGATATTCCCCTATATAAATTCCAGTTCTTTGCTTAATCTTTCTTCACTGTCACAGCCCCCCAATGGCATCTAATTTTTAATTAGGTATACAAGGCTGGCCTCACATGGAGTTAAAAGTGGTTATAAGAATTTTTTTTTAAACTAACACAAAGGCAGATGAGAAAAACATACTCTAGGAAGCAGAAACACTGATATTCCTTAAACACTGAACCATGCTGTAAAACATACTAAGGGTTCCTTTTCATTGGACTCACACCAAAACAAGGGACAATATTAAAAGTTGAGCCTTATTTAAAAAGGATTACATGGTATTTATTTTGCACCAATATATGGTAAAAGTAAATTCCACTAATTTTCCTATTTTGTTATCAGCTTGATTGAATGAGATTTACACACGGCCTCCAGATGTGGTGCAGCATTCAAAAGGAGGTTAAAAACTCAAGCAGAAATAAAACCGCCTGCTATCCAGAGGGATGATGTGTTATTAACTCAAGTCTCCATTTTCATCCCTCTGGATATGTTAAAAACATGAAGAAACCTCTTGCAAGCCTAGGACCACCACAGAATACAGGAGAATGGTTAAAGACCTTGTGGTTTACACACCATTGAAAGCAATGAGCAGAGCAGAGCAGAGCAGTATTACAATTCCATGAGCCCATTTCCTGAAAAAGTGAATTTGTCCACACACATTGAAATAATAACATGTTTCAGCAAAGCCCTTTGAACGAATGTGTACTGAATTGGCACTGTAATTGTATCAGATGCTCATAAGCACCATCTGCATAATTAAGATGGTCCCATAATTGAATTCTATGCCCAAGCACAGTTTCAAGTGATTAACATTTAAATAACATTTTGAACTCCAAACCCGAAATGATTGAAAAAATTGTTTCTTAAGAGCAAATGGGGATGTTTATATGGCTCTTACCCTTAGCAATGTTTGTATTTTCAGCTCAGTGAAGTCAAGCAATCAAACTATCAGCAAATAACTATGTAACTCGGAGAATGAAACAGCAGCCTAGCAACCTTAACACATGCTGGAGACTGCAGGTTGATTTCTGTTGCTACAGGATGGACCAGAAATCATCCTACATTAATGAGCCAAAAGGAAAGTGTCAGGGAGAAAAGCTGCACAGAGCCACTGGAAAACTTCTCTTTCTTTTTCACTAGCTTTGTGTTTTGACAGCGACGACAACATGATGAGAATGAAAATGTTCGGCATCCCATGAACTGGCTGGCACATCCTACATGCCAGACTCCACTGGGGAAAATGAGAACTCACCAGAAAAAGGCAGATGTAAAATGCATAGGAGACTTGTAAGGAAGAGGAGAACTGGGTAACAGTTTTGCATGGGTAACAGCAGAATACAAATTGAATATAGATGACTTTTATAGGATATCAATAGTCAAAGGCTTCACCTACATTCAAAGGCACTATAAGGCAGCAAATAAAGGACTCTTGGCAGAAGCATTCCTTAGAATATACAATACCTGTTACAGAAAGTCAAAAAACTTTTTGGCATGTTTTTTTTCAGCATTTTCTCTTGAAATTTATAGGGAATCAAGTGTCATCTTTGCCTTAACACAACTTACCACAGGAGAACGGCTGAAGTGCCAATATGGAAGTATCTAGTCAAGTACCCCGTCCTCCCAGCAGTCAATGACAAGCAAAATCTAATGACAGAATTGTGTGTGCCCCTGCTTACCTATTGGCCAAATAATTATATTAGGTTCCAGGAACGTTTTAAAATGGCCTGGAGTGTAGGGGAGCAATCTGACTGCCTCTCACTGTGTCAAGATATTTAGACATCTACTAAAATTTACATTTTCTAGTGTGATGACTGACCACTGAAGAGTCTGTCAGTGCTTCAATTGATAATAACCAGTGCGAAATCACCATCGTGCTTGCTTGAACCAGCTTCAAGTGTTTCTCCATGTTCAGGAAACTGGATGATGGTGATGACAAATTTATTCAATGTAAATTAAAATGGAAAAGTCATGAGCTGATAATGAGTCAAGAAGGAAGCACAGAGCACAGCCTGACAGTCCTGTTTTGGAGAGATTTTAAAGGTCTCCTTTCATTCCCAACCCAAAAGACTGCAACTTCAGTTGAGCACTATCCATAAAACAATCCTGCAGTACTTGTGTTACTACCTGGAGAATTATAAGCACATGTTGTCATAGCATCTGGACTTCTGTTACTCAAAATTCAATATTGTCCAATTTACGCCTGCAGATAAGGTCACAGCTGATATTAGATAACCACATGGTAATTCAGATGCACAGCAGAATAAACACATTTTCTCAACTTCCTGCGCTATCAGTGAGTTAGTTTCTTGTATAATAACAACTAGGAGAGCTTCTGTCAGGTGAGTCCAGCTTGGAGCACTGGCGTCAGAAGAGCTAATGAATTACACACTGACGTATGAACTAGTGGTTGTTTTGGGAAGCTGCATGCAGACCGACTACAGAAGTGACACAGAAAAGGCAGATGCTGTTGCAGTCTTTCATTAGCGCTTGACTGTAATTGTATTTCTGTGTCTGGCAGATGCTGCTCCCTCACTTTAACAGCAGTTATTGAGTTTAGTAATATTATCACAGCAGCAGCCTAAATGTAGAAATCTGAAGGAAAAAAAGCTTGAGGCAAACAGCTTGAAAACAATTCTAAAGCTATTAAACAGGTCTGTGCAGAGAGTATTCTGTCCTGGACTAGAAGGATGAGGGTTGCATAGTATCTCTGCTGTAGCCAGAAATATTTTGACTAATCAAGGGAAAAGTTCATATGTCATTTTGCTAAGAATTTAGAATCACAGAACCCAGAAACAACATAGGTTGCAAAGGGCCTCCAGAGGTCGTCTGGTCTGATCCCCACTCAAAGCATGACCAATTTATAGATATTTAATGCAGATATTTGCTTTTTCTGAGAAATAATTATTTCATCAGATCACAGGATAATTCTGAATGGCAGGAAGCTTGAGAGGTTTCTTGTCCTGTTAGACTGCCCAAAACAGCGTGAGCTATAAGGTCAGCCCAGGTTGCTTAGAGTTTTATTCAGTCTGGTCTTTAAAATCTTCAAGGACAGAGAATGTACAACTTTCTGGGCCGCCTGCTCAACTGCTTGACTTGTCATTGTGAAAATGTTTCCCCTTACATCTAGTCAGAAGGTCTCTTTTTTTAATGCTTGTTGTCTCTTCTCCACAAGAAAAATTAAGAACTCCATGGAACAAGAAGATTTTACACATCACTTAAAGCTCAGAAGATTGCTATGGGGAGGAAGGGAGACTACTGTGCTATAAAGGATTTGGAAATGGAAAACTGAATTTCTTTATTCTGGCATTTATATACTGTTTGCATCACTGTTTAATGGTGCTTATGTATATAACAGTGTAATGTATACACTACAAAATATTGGAATTGATGTACATTCTTTAGAGTAATTTTGTATTTCTTTTTTTTTAAAAATACTTTGTATGGGTTTGTGCTTCAATGGATTTTCTTTGAGCTTCTAACAAGCTCCAAAAGTATACAATAAATAATTGGTAGATCCTATTTTAAGCTCTTAAGTACTGGGATTCAATTTACAGTTACAAATCAACACCAGCACTTCAAACTTGGCAAATTTGCCACAGAGATATTTTCCAAGCAAACTCACCAGAAGAGCTATGGGAGTGCCAAGTATCTCACAATGCATCCAAGGAGAAACAGCATAAAAAGCAGGTTAAAAAGGAGAATCACTCAAAGCAAAATTTGACTGATTGAATTTTGGGAAGACTGATAATAGCAGTTTCTGAAAGTACATACACGACTTGTCACTTCATACAAGTCTATTTTAAATAAAGGTCAGTTGAAGTTGTAAATATTAGATCTAGTTCCAATTTTAACCCAGGTTAGATGATTGGATCTGGAAGTCTAATTTTTCACTTTTGAAGTTACTTTATCTGTCAATATGTCAAATTCCAGGCACCAATATGATTATTGGTCTCTTCCAAGTACACTGTTGAGTTTTCCCTAATGATCAGACATTAGGAGAAGGAGGAGAAGGCTGTAAGCTTTTGGCTTCATTTTGTGAGAGAGAAATACAACAAACCTCTGATTTCAACATATATGTACCCCAGGAGTATATCTACTTCTAGCAACATCAAAACAGAGTCCACTATATGGATTCTTTCTTGCCCAGCAAGTCATGGGGATCTCAACCATGAGATTTAGGATCAACACGCTTGAGCACTTGTATGATTAGTAACTATGCAAAGTAAATTTCCTCAAGAAAAAGGATTTATTGAAAACTGATACTTGCCAGACATTTGAAAATAGAGATTTCATCCCCCTATATTACTTTGCTATACAATCTCTTTAAACAGTAGAGATTTTATGATACCTTCTTGTTCCAGAAAATAGAGCACTGTGAAGCACACAGTGTATAACTCTAATAAAAAGGCTGCCAGAATGTTTGGTTTAATATGGCTGCAGAGAGGAAAGTGTATTACTTAGATATGAAAAATACTGGTTAACAAACTTGGTGCCCATTATCCATAGCTCACTGTCTTGAGCCACTTGACTCACTGTTTCACTGCAGACTGGCTCTGCACATTTGCTCATTTGGGAGCAAGCAGAGCAACCATCAGGTTTATCTGTCACAGGGCTGCTGAAAAAGAAAGAGCTGCACAGTGTTATGTTGTGCCCCCTGTGCAGTGACTGGCAGACAGTCTGGCAAACTCAAGGGCTCCTGAAAAAGCTTGTCCACATTCCAGGAAAACTGGAAGACAGGTGAGAAGGACATTTAAATATATTCCAGTTTCTAGACAGACCAAGGTTAGTCTAAGGCCTCCCGGACAGGAGTTCAAACTGGCTGCAGCTAATGGTTACTTGAAAACTTCCACCTTAAACTAAAACTCTTTCCATTCTTTTGATATTCAAATAGAAGTTACACAAACAATGATAATTAATCAAACACTACTTCACAGCTTGGATGGATTGTTGCCCCAATGAAATGAAACTTTCAGTTTACTGTAAAAAAAAATAATCAGACTCCAGTTATCCTTTTCTGGAAAACAGTGTAGCTCTCTAAAATCCAAATTGACCTAAAATTCTCAGAAGACACTTGATCTAGCCTGCTGAAAAGAAGAATATATGAGGATAGGGTACAGTAACTACAGTAGCTTCCTAGCATCCTCTCTCCTGGCAGCTTCAAACAGGATAAGGAAAATGACATGGTCCAAGAAAAGCTTCTGTTCCACAGAACAGATGTGTAGTTGGACTTCTGTAATAATGTTTGCTGCTGTGTTGGTTACAATTGCATATTTAGGAAGACATAAGAGTTGTGAAGTCAGCAATTTAACAGAAATCCAATTGTGATTATTTATGTGGGGAATGTTAACTACTTAAGATAGCTAATTATAATGAAGACTTCAGAAGCAATATTTTTAAGTAAACCAATATGGTTTAAAAAAAACCAACAAAACCCCCCCCCCCCAACCCCCTTGTTATCTAACCATACCTGGTTATTTTCTTGCCAAGTATAATATAATATTGGCTTACCCACCTCTGTCTTATATGACAGAAATACCGAATTCTAACGCTAGCCAAGTGGTCTAAAACTTGTTCTGAATTCTTCATTTCCCATACACCAAAGTCAAATGGGGCTGTCATGCCTGAGTCGAGCATTACTTTATCCAGCTACAGTGTTTCTGACATCAGTGGTACTCTCTGAAGATGTAAGGCACTTACACAAAACAATTCTGCCAGAATAGAAGTGGAATAATCTGGGCCTATGTTGTGATAGTATATTTAAACAGAAGGATAATGACATTTCTGAGAAACTCTGATGAGTCTTATCCAAAACAGTAAAGAACAATATTATCTGCTCTGCAATTTCACAGTAATTATTTTTTCCTTCTAAATACAATCTCAACGATTTCATACAGGACCCATGACGACTCCCTTTTTCTGATTGTGTCCTGCTTTACCATAACGCCAGTGTATTTTCAAAAATGCTCCAGCTCAAACTTAGGAAATTATACTGGCTACTAGGATACCTTAATCAGAGCGTTCTTATCAGTGTGTCTCCAGACTAATAAGAAGAAATCCAATCTAGAGCCCACGGAACACTAAATTAGATCTAATCATAGGGCACTCTTCCAACTGTTCAACAGTAAGTCTAAAACCAATGAATGCCATTTATTTTTTTGGTATCCATTAAAATACTACAAGCAATCCCATAATAGCTGCTTCAAAGTCATGATCCAAAAAGTGTGCAGAAATTTGTTTGCATTTAAAGCATGATCATTCAATGCTCTCCTTGCCAAAAGCTACTTTACATTCAAACACTTTCAAGAAGACCCTGAAAGGCTCCAAAGCCACAATACTCCGGGAATCCCCTAACAGGGCAACCTACTTAAACCTTCTCTTCAGAATGTTTAAATGCTTGAAGTACAGCACCTTTTAATGGTTCTCTGGCATATAGATTTTGCCCACTTAACAAAAAGGAATCACTTGAGCTAATTCGGACTGGAAGATTACTGCATCTGGGCTTAAATACATAATTCATTGAAAGCCTGCACTACATGCACACAAGGACTGTAGTATAAAGGCGTTGAAACCTGCTTAATGCTTTTAGGCGAAAGTTCTAGACCCACATTTTTATAGGGCACTGTGAGCCATGTGTTGAGTGATTTTTTATTTTTCTTTCTACTGGGAAAGATCCTATCTGTAAAGTGTCCTGGGTTAGACAGAGCAACTGTGTATCACTTTGAACTTGTAACCATAAAATATCTGGGGGGAGGACTATGATAAAGCTCAGATTTTTTAAATATAGTTTCTTTGTCAGAGGTCAAAGTGACAAGTTAAATTTTAGCTCTCCTTTTCCTTGAAGCGTCTTCATTGTATCGAACACAACCTGAGTCTGACAATGACTAACATGCCAGTCATAACAACTTAAACTGAGTCCCAGCTTCTAAGCACTTTCATGCTTATTGTTCTCACACATGGCAAAATACCTCCCCCCTAAATACACAGTCTCCTCTTACTGCACAGGCTGGCCATGAATACACTGGAGTGCTAACAAACTTGTGAGGTACGGGACAGAAGAGAGGAAAGGAGCTGCCAGAAAAAGTATGTGCAAAAGGTGAAGACAAAATAATTGGCTGTGTGCAGGAGGAGATGAACAGCTTCCCGCTGTCGCAGCTCAAGGACTGTCATAACCAAACCATATGTGCCCTTGCTTGTCCTTCTCTAGAATAGGGTGGTCCATTTTGCAATTAAGATCTTATGGATAAATTACATGTCTGAGTAGTCTTTCACTTAACCCATACAGCAATTTCAACTATTTCATATTTTAGTTCTTTGTCTTTGCTCATGGATTTCTAATCTAAATCTATGCTTATTTTTATATAGCATATAAGTTCAGCAAAGACTGCAATCATAGAATGACATATTCAATGGTAATCATGAACTTTTGGATATTCAGTTCTGGTTACGTCAAGACAGTCAGAAAGGTTTAAAATAACATGTCTAAAAGCTACTTTTTATTTTATATTTTATATAATTTATTGTTTGGGGGTGGAGGGTTGTGTGTGATATAAACCAGAATTGATTAATTTATCATATATCACCTTTACTTTCTGAGTGCATCATCCATGATGGTAATCAAAACGTTAGGAACACATACTAAACTCACTTCACTTCTGCTCCCTCTACTGACTGGCTGAAATAGTAGCTGATTTCCATCTCTGAATCTTTGAAGGAGTTACTGGTTCCAATGTGATTACGGAGACAAGAGTGAGTGAAATGCGCAATTTGACATTTGGCTTAGGAAATTTTTTATGCTACATTAATAAATACTGAAGAGCGTATGATATATATCTTACTCCTGATCATGACTGTGTGTTAAATCACTCACAAAATACTCAAATACACAATATATTCTGAAATCATTTCTCTTGCAACTAAGCCACATTTGGCATAATGAGAATATGGAACTAAGCATGGCTTGCAACAATAAGATCTTTCATATTGCCATTTTGCTTGTGTGTGCGGGTACTTGCAACACAGTAGCCCTCAAGGATATAGATATTCAACCACAAATGCTAAATATGTAAAAACAATCAGATGGCATCCCCACCTGCACATCAGCTGGTGACCAAATTTCTTTTCCTGGACTTCACCGAGTCTCTCATTTCCTCCCCACACTTAAATCCTCTGTGTCTATTACCCATTATACACACTGTGCTATAAAACTGCTGGCACCTTCCTTTTTTTTTTCAGCCCTTGCCTCCCTCTTGCCTGACACAGAAACTACAGAGTAGCATGTCCCAATGAGTTTTCAGTGGAAAAGGTGATTATATTAATGTCAGAAGATGAAAAACCAGTAAATCTAGCTAGTCTGTAAAATAAGAAGAGGAAGGGATCATACTCACAGCAGCTGCAGAGACACAAGATCATCAAAAAGGCCCTGGGGAATCTCTGTGATCTTGTTTCCATAAAGCACTCTGAAAAATTCAGGAAGACAAAATAAATCTTAAGTAACAGACCAGTTTAGTGTCCTCCCACATCTCTGCATTATCATCTTTATTGATCTTGTGCACCATGCCCAGGATCTGTGGGCATTTCATTTAACTACTGATCTCATTTTCTTTTCAGGGAGCACATGGTATTAAATGAGTCGTTATGATTCAGGCTTCGTCTGGTGTTGGAAAGTATTTTCAATGTAGAAACTGGACATCATCCAAAAACTGTATCTGAAATATTTTTCATTCTGTTGAGGGATTTTTTCCCACCCTTTTTAGAAATATTTTAACCATTGAAAGGCTCATTGTCTGATGCAAAACCCTAGAATTCTGCTCAGTGATACTGAATTTAAAAGCCAGGGAGCAGAAGCTGGTTTTAGATAAAATTTCATATAACTGAATCTCTTAAGTTATAATAATTGGCATGAAATGTGACACAGGCATCACTGGATAAAATATTATGGCTTCACCAGCTGCTGTTACCATTTCAACTAGCTAATATAAAGAAATTTAGCCTGAACTGGAAATAGACATATATTTCAGAAACTCAAAAATAATTTAGGTATAGTTTAGTTATAAAAATCAGTAAAGTTTTAATAACGCAAATGAGAGTCACCATATATATTTATTCAACCACAAATATATACGACCTGGTATCTATGATTCAGTTTTAATATTAAAAATGCACATACAGTATCCTCAGAAATTGAACTAAAGGGAAAACCAGACAAAACTACCATTATGCTTAGATGTGTTACCTAGAGATCAGAGCAAAATCATATATGACAGGAACACCTGAATTTCAATCACAGCTAAAGTATTTACTCATGTCATTTCTGAAAGTTGATAAAATTTATCAAAACCAGAAAGTGACTTAGGAGCTTATATGGGTCCTGGTAAAAGGGAATAAGATTAGGCTCCCTCTGAAAATTTTATGCCTTACCTGAACATTTTAATAGACTTCAAACTGGGAAAACCAGTATTTATGTCATTTCTGTGCTCTACGTAGGACATGGTAAATGGTTATAAACCAGATCATGCCAAAACTTTGTTGCTTATGTGTCACTAAACTGGTTAATTCCCTGACTTTTTAATGTGGAACAATATGCTAGCAATGAATCAAATAGCCATGTGAGGCTTGGATGCTGGCTGAAATTCTGGCTTACCCTGTCTTTCAACATTTAAAATATTATGGTGAGTTGAACATACTGAAAAACAAACACTTAGCATGACGGACCATTTACAATACCCTCTGGCCTTCCCAGAGTATCGCCACTTCAGTTTACTCTTCATCAGTCATTGGAAGTATATCACCTCTGTGGGAGGGTTCCCAGAACAGCTCATTTCTGAGCCTAAATAAAATGAATCTAAATAAAATAACACCACTTAGATATGAAAATCTAAATGTGAAACTTCATTTTTCATTACTGTTGTAGTTTAGCAGGAACTGAACTGCTACCCAAGAAACCAATGATCATCTAGCATTATATTTTCTCTAAACAAATGTAACATAATTTCTCTTTATCTATTGCAGAGTGAGGAGGTTGGCTTTTAATGTGCTTTTACAGTTGGTGTTTTTTGTGAGTAACGAATGCTAGTACCACTAAATTTTTCTAATTGTTTCCTAATTTCAGCTTTAGAAGGCACACACAATTTCCTACTTCAAAAAATTTCATGCAATGTACATAGATTTTTATACTCTACCCAAAACTAGACAGAAATGATGGCTGAACTTTGAAAGGCCTAGCAGGTCCCTTTAGATAGTTTCAAAATAAGAGATAATATTCAAGTCACTAATTTCACTGGGCTCTAAAACAACATCCAAATGGCTGACTCACAAACTTATTTCTGAACAAAGTAACTGATGTGAGCACCTGTCTCAGGAAGCAAAAGCAAAACCTCTGCAAGTAAAATATTTATAAAAGGTTAAAATGTTAAGCCTCACAGAATCCAGCATATTTCCATTTCAGTTTCCACTCTTTCTGAACAACATTTCTTTAGCAAGTGCATCATCTGTATACAAAGTTTAGATTATAAGCCCTGTGATGTTAGATGAACATCTTCCTTAGTTTTGTGAAATAGCAGGATCATCAATGCTGATCAATAATGCATAATACTATAGCATATAAGAAAGAGTTCAGAAGCTAAGCTTTACAAATTGCCCATGGAAAGAAGTAAAAAAATCTCTACTCCAGACTAAGGGTTATTCTGGCTGCAGAGGTAAAAACACTTCTGTAAAGAAAAATCTTAAAGAAATCTCAACACTCATACCCAGTGCAGTTGTTAGTTATGGTACTACTAAATGCAAATATTAAAATAAGACTCTTATTAGAGTAATTTTTCATTTATTTTTAATTTAAGAGTCAGAAGGTCATAGTGCAGTGTTCCACTGAATTTTAAACCTTGGATGTGTTTATACATCCTCTTTGTTATTTTGAGTGAAATAAAACAGATTAAAATAGCTTATAAAATAAAACAAAGCTTCAATTTTTAGAAGCCATGAAAAGAAAATAAGCATTTTCAAACCTAATTGGGCTTATGTGCATGTGGCACATTAACATTCGAACAAATTAACAGCTAAACAAAAGTCAGTATGAGAGCTCAGGCACTTGTCTCTAATTCATATTCATGTTCAGCACTACACAGAGCCAAATTAGCTAATGCCATTGTCTGCCTGCCATGCCAGAGCTGAAGTCAAACAGTCCTACAGAAAGAAGCAAAGAGGAGGGGAGGGGAGATACATAATGCATTGCATCTCATTTCTTGAGTTCCTTATTTCTGTTTAATAAAAAGCACAGAAACTTTTGCTTTCCTCAGAGTTCTCATTTTTTCTGTTTAAGACAGGAAAGCATACTCATACCAACAAACATGAATATTAGTCAGGTTCTTGATCCAAGATGCTTTTGTTCTGAATGTACCAACTGCTGCACTCCTAATAGTTCTATGAATGAGTTAGCCTGCAGAAAAGACTGGCCAGGTTAGGTACACTCCATTATTGCAGCCGCTTTCCTTTATGTCCTGCCATTCTGCCCATCTCACTAGCATGCACCACAATGTTTCCAGAATAGCAGCTCCGGGGATAAAAGAAACCAAAAAAAACCCCAAACAAAAAAATAATTTCAAAAGGCCATATAACAGGAAACTCAGCCAAGTCAATTCAAGAACTTCATTTAAATCTCCAATGCTTTTACCAGCAGAGATGAATTTTTGGAGATTTGCCTATGGCATTACAAGTTCTAAAAATGTATGTTCACTTGCATCCCTCACATATGTTGCAGAACATGCAGGTGTCCTGGCTACTGTGCAAGCTTGGCACAGGAAACACCACCCTCCTTCTATCTCCTAGCACCTGAAATTTTAGACCCAAAATATTTTTTATTAAAAATACACTAACAAAGTTAATATGTAATAAAAAAATATTGGCTCAGTAATTGCTGCCAATAGACAGTGAATCAGTGAATCAGAATGACATTTATTAGAACACAAAAAAATTACTAAAATTTTTATTGTGTGCTCCTGATTGTTCATTAGCTTCTCAATTTTGCTGGGAGACCAAGTTAGCCACAGGTCGGACACATACTGTTTACTGTCAGGTGGAGAAGATATTACCCTAAACATGATGTACATTTTGGGAGAAAGAGAAATATGAGCTATAGCTTAATTCTATATTCACAATGCTAATCTTAAAAGTAGCAACTAGAGACTAAGCCAAAACTGACTGAGACACCAATAGGTATCTTTTTTCTTACTGTTCCTGTCTTCCTTTTCTCACCACACATGGGAGTCTCTTTTACAAAGATGGAAACCTGTCTGAATGGAGAAAACAGTCATAAAGATGTGCAAACACATCAGATCTGCCAGTGCATTAATTTTATTCTTGTCTTTTCCACAGGATAGGTATGTCTACTACCAGACTGACCAGTGTGAAGGATCATTCACTGTATTTTTAACTCAAGTGAGCTTTTCTCAAATTTTTTGCAGGTTGCTTTCTAACATCAGCAAGTTGCTGTTATGGCACAGGTGCAACTGAGCCATCTGAGGGCTATATTCTTAGCGGCATGTAGAGCCATCAGCTTGCTAGTTCACAGCTAAATGCTTTCAGCATGGCCACAAACCACAAGCTGCAGTTCTTCAAAAGTACCTGGCAGATTGGCTCACAACTTGCAGCAGTTTTCAAGCTGCCATCAACCTTCCAAACAATGGGAAAGACAACACACATAAAGCACAAACCCCTGGCTGCACTGCAAGCATTAGAGGGGATCCCTGGAAGAAGCACACTATTCAGCTGAAGAGTTATTATGGATCTGCAATAAGAAATTATACAAATATATAAAAGTCATAATGAGGCATTATGTTTCTTCAGCCTGATTCTGGCATCATATCTTAATATTCCTCCCAAAATGTATCCATTCCAAGACACAATTAAATATTAAATTTCCAGTTAAACAATTAATTGTTACTACTAAACTTCAAGTTTTGCAGATTAATCCACCTAATGTTAGTAGTAATGTAAGTAGTTGTTGTAAGTTAGATGTAAGTAGCTAAAGATAAAACAGTGAAAACAGTCACTGCATAGATTCATCTACAAGCTTGGGACATACCAGCCAGAGAAAGCATTGGAAGCACACATAGCAACAAGTATGTTATCTTGGGTGAGAATATAAGTAAGCATGTAACAAACCTTCAGTGTCAGGGTCTTGAACTGTAGAAGTCTCACTGATTCTTCACAGTCTCTAGACATTCTGACCTCTTGAACAATTTTAAAATTAAGGAATTCGCAAAGACTTTACAAACACATGGCCTTTCATATGCACTGAAGTTTAGCATACCACCTTCTAAGGGTGTGAAACAATAATTGCTGTGTTATCTTTATTTTACAGTTCATCAGCCTACCTTACTTGCAAATGTGGTTGCAATTTAGCTGCTTCGTTAAGTCAGATCCCAGAATACAGAGATTCTTCCCTGGAAGGTAACACAGAACTCTTTGGGAGTATGAAAGCCTAGCACAGAATCCCTTACTCTAGACCATATGGTTTCCAGCTAAAGGTTCCTTTATTTTGGCTTGGCTGAAACATTCTTACTGAAGTGTCAAATTTTGACTTTATGCAATGTCTTTTTCAGTCCTCAGAATGCTTTTAACTTTCCTTCAGACTGTGAAAACAATTCTTGCTAGGAAGAATTATATTTCCCAAGCTACGTACAATGGCACAGGCTCAATAAGAATTCAAGTTTTCAAAAGAGGAGGAATTGATAGGGGTAAAAACAGCAATAAATTTCTAATATCTGAAAGAAACTTAGACATGTAATTTTTTTTCCCTCCACTATTTCATATTTCTTCAGAACAAGTTAGGCTAAATAAATCACAGTAAAACTATCCAAAGCAATTTGTTACCTTAAAATAAGTTTGGCAGTTATTGCAAGAGACAGTGTTTTACTGCAGATTTCAAATCACCATGAATGACACCACATATATCATCACCCAGGAGATGATGGTCTAAATGGGACTGCTATGTCAAAATCTAAGCTGTCTCTTGTCTTTGTGCCCAGGCTGATCTAAGCTTTTAAATTGTTCACTAGCTTAATTCAGTATATGAACAAAAGTAAAGGAATTCCCCCTCTGCAGTGGTCTAAAATTTATTCATTCAGTTTAACACACTGAAGGCTTAGACCATTTTGTCATATCTCATAAAACGTCCCCAGACAGTCTGGATATCGCCTTCCAAACCTACATTTGTGGGAAGTTTACTGACCCCAAGCATAACATTTATCTTTGATACTATTAACAATAACCAAATGCTGATACAATCCTCTCACTGATATTAGACAGATTTTGAGTTGATTAAATGAAAAATTAATTTACTTCAGAAAGTGCATGCAGCAATCTTGAAACATGAAACTATTGATAACTTAGCCCCCATGTTCGGCACTGAGTTATTAACCCCTCCAACTCCAGCAAAGTGCAATTCTAACTTTGTAAAGCGAACACCATGTACTACAAATAGAGCATTTCTCAAACTTTCGCTTAAAATTAAGATAACACATTCTTTTGCAATCAACCAATTTTGCCACACTTCTCAGTGCAGGGGTACTATTTGCTGTTTATATGGAAAGAAGTATTGGATGGCAAGACTAATCCCTCCAACACAAAAGCCATGGCTAAATTACCACAGCTCACTTACATCTGTGCTGCTTACTGTTTTTTTAGATTCAAACCATTCTAATTATTTGTTTCTCATCTTAGATATTTCATATGGTCCCAAGTACTGCAGCATCACTACATCTCACAGCCTTCAATGTATACACCCTTCTATCATCTCTTTGAGACAGAGAAATACTTCCACTTTTTCAAGAGGGGAGACTTTGGTATAGACAAGCAGTTTATTTGTCCAACAGCTGTCACTGAAATTATGCAACATAACTTCTTCCTCCCAAATCCCACAGTAGCATCTTTAAGACTAAAGACCCTTCTTCCCAGGCCTTGATCCACAACACCTTCCATTCTCCACAATGGCTTTATAGCAAGATCTCCACAACTCTGTCCTCTCAAAACCAGAGGCTGGATCTTACTGTATCTTCAGTTTTGTCCATAAACAGGTTTGAAGTTTGGTTAATATCACAAATATGCTAAGGATATAAGCCCTAGTGCCTAAATATTGAAAGGGAACCTCAGACACTGTAACAGAATAAATCCACAGAACATACAGACCCAGAGCTGACCAGTGACTCACAGTGCCACCTGCATGTGACACAACAAGGGGAAAGGCAAAAGCCAGAAAACTCTGGGAAGAAGAAAAAAACATTCTTGAAGAATTATTCCTGTTCCTTAGTTGTTGTCACAACCAGGAAAAAAAGAGAAGTTATGTACATGCCCAATTATTTCTAAGAAAAACGGAGTAGAAATTCCTTATTCCACACAGCCGTTATGAATAGGGAACAAAATCCCACCAAAAAATGGGCACGGAGAAAACAATTTTTTTTCCTGTGTGTGAGGAATGGAGAAGTCTTGAGTCCTTACAAGAACAAGCTTGCCTTTCTTTTGCTAAATGCAGAGAAAACCTAAGGTAGAAATGGCTTATTTGAAGTGTTAATATTTTGTGACCTGTTTGACTTCCATAGGTGGATTTCTTGTTAGTGAAAATATATATATTTAAAATAAAAACTTATGACCTGCTAGCATATGGATCACTTAGCACTATAAAAAGATTTAAGCTTTATACATTTTAGGGGAAACTGCTTCTGTAATAAACATTCCTGTGTTTTGAAAACTGCAATACACCATATTTTCTTCCATCTCTACACAGGTACAATAGGTGGAGTACTCTGAGAAACAGTTCTGCCTGGAAACACTAACCTAAGTTATCTTCAGAAGAAAGTAGAGTAGTAACCTACTATATATAGGCCTCCATTAGCCAGCTAGACTAACAACATTGCCTGTCTTCCAGGTAAGCACTTTCACTCTCTTAGACCCATAGGGAGCACTGCAATTGCATGCAAGCAGGGAGTAAAGGGAGGAGCAGAAAATGGGAATAATGCAGGGGGAAGAAAAGCAAGGATTTTAGGTAGTAAAGCAGTACTTCATTTTTAATGGAACAAAGTTGCTTACTTTCATTTGTGCATTAATATTTTCCCCTCCTTTACTCTTTTTTTAACTCAGCTAGCTGAAAAGTCCAGCTGCTCTGTGCATAGATTAAACCTCAATGGTGTCTCATTAAAATGTATGCCACCAATCACATTTGACTTACATATATGAAAAATAAAAGTTACTCTCAGCTGAGCTGAAGCATTGTATGCACAGCAACGTTCCTTCAGGGCACGCAGCTGACTAAAGTTATTGAGGCCTCAGGCACAAAAAAGACTGGGCCGCTTAAAAGAGAAAACACCAGTAAGCAAACTGTCTTACTTCATTTCTACCTCCTTGTTCTTTCCCCTTCAGCAGTTTCATTGGGAGGGCTGGCACTTCAAAGGAGTCATCTTCTCTTGCACTTACTTGTCTTTCTGCGATTGGCAGAACTGGACTGGTGGCTATAGCAGAGATCAGACGAAAGAAGATCCTCTGCTTCTTAGAAGTAGAAACCTGGGGGAGGTTTCTTCAGAGAAACCCAGATTCTGCAGAACAGCAGATAATCTTGCTGCATAAAGATATCTAGGGCTCAGAAACTGAAACAACTACAGAAGTGACCAGCAGGGAAGAACCTGCCAGAGGTCTGGGTGACAGGTCATGAAAGATCAGGGAACTAACTCTTGCCTATCAGCCATAGGGAAAACATTTGCAAGACCTACCTGCAATGAACAGCAAGAGTAAAACCTTTCAAAAGAAAGCAAAAGCCAATGGCAAGCACAACGGACAACTGAACCTAGAGGAGGAGGCTGACAATTTCAAGGCAGGAGTCAATACTGTCCTAGAAACCAGTCTGCCAAAGAGAGGAGAAACAGACTGTGTTATAACAGCTTTGTGTGGCTGCGGTAGAAGGAAACTGAGGCAGAGACAAACACTGAACAAAGGAAAGACTGCTCAGAGGCAGTTCCCTTACTATAGCCCTTTCTGTGCTGTGTCTCATCTCTCTGCCATCTCTCTTCCCCCTTGTAACCTCCTAGCATTAACTTAAGTACTATTTTACCCACTTGGACATAAACATATTTAAACATCATTTACTTAATATATCGTTTTGGATGACTGGGCAGAGAATACAGTCGTTTCACTTGCTTCTGTGTGCAAGTCAAAACAATACAAATTCCTGTCCAGTTTATATTCTCATTTCCTCACTGTCCACTCTGATGCATTCTGTCCCACTTCTGAGGCCACCTGGGGATATCTGATTTAGCTATAGCTAAGGCTGAATACCTTCTGAGTTGGGAAGTTAACCCCAGTAGAAATGTCTTGCTGGTCCAGCTTGCTCCTAGCCAGGAGGTTTGCCAAGTCCAGAAAGCTGTAGCATTGCAGCATCAGCAGTAGTTTCATACTAAGCCAAAACTGTAGTGTTCAGTAAATGTCATTGTCTTACTGAATCGTTTCCAGACAGCATTGAGGGATTTGACCATTTCCAGAGCATGTTGAATAACACCGCCCTAACTATTCAAAAAAGGCTAGCAACACTTAATATATATTTCTGGCATTTTCCCAGCTGGATTCAGGGCACAAAAAAAGGCCCATCCTTCTGCTTTCTGGCTCAGAAGTTTACTGCAACATATAAGTTTAGTACTGAATAACCTTCTAATATTAGCACTAGTCAACAAGTTATATAGGTTGTTAGAATTATCCAGTATTCAGAGAATAAAATTATGGCAGCTTTTAGAAATAAACTACACTCTTAAAAAAATCAAACTGTGTTATATGAATATTAATGAGCTAAATGTTTTAAAACAGTCTTTAAAATTAACGCAGGTAAATATCATTCCTGTTGAGCTTGCAACTCTTCTCTCAACCTGGGGCTCTTTCTAACCCTCTATTCTAGTTCATTCTTCATATGCAGCTTCTGACCTTGTATTGCTCCTTTTACCCATTAAAACCTCCACTGTTTTAATAGTGCTGTGGGTAGCTAGGTTGAAATATAGTTGCATTTAAATTCAACTTGTTGCTTGGTTTCTGTGTTCTATAAAGAGAAACAAATGGTTGTCAAGAGATCCTACCTTCCTTTTATCTTCAGTATGAAGTCATATTTTAGTCCCTTTCTAGCTTAATAAAGTAGTAATTACAGCAAAGAAATATAAACATTTTCTTAAGAGCTTAGGTTCTTCCCTAACTAGCTTGAAAAAAAGCCAAAAAACAAATAAACCAAAAAACTCAGAAGAGAGTGCAATCTCAGTTCTTTAATACAGAAGAAAAATTCAGTATGGAAGTATTTCCCCTACCTCCTCCCTGATTAATATCACCAAACAGTGCCTGAGCTATGATGAGGTTTTTTTGTGCCATGATGAGTTGGGAGGCATGGATTAGCCTGCAAGTGCACATGTACAGTAGATCAAATAATGCATTGATTTGAAGAAGTGAACAAGTCAGCGACCTTGGGTGTGTTCATCTATAAAGGAACTTACTAGAGATGTGTAAACAGTTCCTCCTTCATGACCAATTTTTCATTTACAAAAGATCAGATGTTTCATGCAAGCTGGCAATTATACACAGAAACATAAGTTCTCCCAGACAGCACATTATCATTTTTATTTCTCTTACATGCAAGCTCTCCCCAAATGCCCATTCAGTTCTATTTTCTACTTACAATGAAATGAGAGATTTCAAGCCTTTGAATGCATCAGGCGCAATGTCAGATATTTGATTCTTGCTGATGTCTCTGTAAAGAGGAGGGAGGATTAAAAAAAAATTTGTAAACAGGAATTTGATGAAAATATTTTAGCTGTAGTTTATTGGAAGAATATACTTGATACAAAACCAGAACTAAAAGATCATATTACCTCAGGTAGGACACAGATAGGCAAATTCCAGGAATGATCAGAAAACATCAGTCAGTACGACAGGCCATAGCCTCAATAAATTGGCAGCTCCCCTGTTAATAAGGTCTTTCATTTTATGGACTTCAAAGCAAAGAGTTTTATGAAGAGCTTTGAAGAACAACAGTGAGGTAACCCATTGAATAAAAACAGTTGATAAAACCATCTTAACAACTATTAATAATGGAGATCACATTGTGACTCTGTGGGGTGGCCCTCAAGCATGAGGAGCAGCCTGTGACAAAGCATAAAGGTTGTCTGAATGTTTAAATGCAGGCATGGAAAGCTAGCTTTATAACAGTACAGAAGATCATATTTTGATTATAAGTGAAATGATAGATAAGGTGAGGTTCTAAGGTAGCTGGAAAGTGCTGGCTGGACATGCATTAAGGAAGACGGTGGGATTAATGGTGTCAGCATGGTGTAGGCACCAGGGGAATGGCTTCTGAGGCAGCAAGCCTGTTTGTCTAAGAGAAGAAACCTTGTGGTGAATGAGATGCAAAGATGAACATATTCATAAATACCAGAAACATGTAGTATAGTCAAACAAAATTCCCATCAAAACCCTAGGAAATTCCACTAAGGGTTAGTCTCAATTTATATGAAACAGTATCAGTAATTCTTAGGATGATAAAATTCTTCTGAAGTAAAACTTTTGCCACACCATCTCTGTTTAATACCAATGGGAAAGAGGATGGGAAACAGACTACCCAGCCCCTGATCCCAAAGCAGACACCAGTGTCACTGAGGAGTTCGGCACCATACCAGTGATGTTTGGTTTTTAATGGCCTAGAGAAAACAAGCAGCGCAAAATGCTACCATGACCTTGATCTGGTGAGGCAGGTGAGAAGAGGGTCGACAGAGCACTGGCAGGTCTGCCTAGAGTTTTCAGACACTAGGGAAAGCCTTCAGGCTTCTGAATGGAAACTGTGGACCTTTGAAGCCAGCAGCACTGTGGGGAACACCTAGCACGTTGCAGACCCTGTCAGGGAGCCCCAGCAAGATTCCACCCTTTCAGCTATGATGTGAGTGGAATTCAGTTATAGCCTGCTGTCATTTTCAAGGGAAAGTATGTTCCTGGTTTGGAAAACACCCTTCAATTTTAATCATAACCAACCAAGTACACAAAGATAAATATAGACTAAGCCACAATTTCTTTATACATGGAGCCAAACTTACTACACTTGGGACCCAGATGCTCAGAACTGGGTGCCTTATCATGACTGTCACTGCAATCCAATCTTTCTGTCAATCAGTTCAACCAGGTGCTTAGCTACAGGCATAACTTTCAGCCACCTCGTTGCATTCACTGACAGTTGGTATCAGCTTGTATCAGTAGTATCAAATCTTTTCACGGATAGCTGAAGCTGGAGTAATACAGTATTTCACATACATCTTCACTGTTATTTCCACTGGGGCACATGCTAAGGATCCCAGTCAGACTCTAAATAAACATCACTTGAACAATAACTTAGGAATCAGAAAGTAAGAAGGTTTTGCATTCTATATATGTTTTGAGCTACAAATTCTGTTGGTTAAAAATTTAATGGAGTCCTCTAACTGTTTTGAAATCTAGCCACAGAAAGTGAGATTTTCTTTGGTTCTTTTATAGGGTTTGGTTCTTTTATAAGGCTCATGAAACAACTGCTCTGCAATCTACTGATGTTTTCTATTACAACATCCTGCCTACAAGGACAGCATTCAGTGAAGGTTTCTGGTTCTTCAGGTCAACTCACAGCAGCCAATTTTGTGACAGTGAAAGTAGGAATATTTATTTTTACACAGGTTTTTGTGAAACTTGTTTAGACTGTCTGGTAGCATTTGCTACTTTTTATCTAGTAATTCTTATGTAAGCAGAAGTCTGATGTGAATCTGTGCTATCTATTTATTGAGGAACATATTAAAACCTATTACAATGACATGAAATCATGAGTTTGCTGAACAATGACAAGCATCTGAAAAGGGGCATCTATAGTTTTTGAAACAAGTATTTCAGCACTATTTTATTGATTTCCTACATTTCAACATTTCCATCCTTTCTCTCTCCCCATGTCCGGATGCTAATGAGTGTATAACTAACAGTGCCTGAATGTGCATAAGTGCCATGCTGGGTGATGACACTCACTCACTTCATGCAGATGCACTACAATCAGCATTAGAAGATAATTAGACACATTATTTCCTTTCCATTAGAGCCCAAGCTCCACTGCTGTTGGATAAGGAGGCTCCATCTCCTTCTGACTTGACTGAGGTGAAGGGATTCAATTATGTCCTTGTACTTTTGTTCCCTTCCTTTGGTCTGCTTTGGTAAGATCATCCCATTCTGTGCTTGATTTACATCAAGACAAAGAGATATGGGTTTTTCTAACCTGCACAACTAAGTCAATTGAGATCACATAAGGCTCATTTTCATAGTTTAGGGTATCTCTGAATCCCTCAGTGGAAATGTGGCTCTTCAGCTGGAAATGTAATAAACTTATCAGGACTCCACCCAGGCAGGGAATACATCAGTCACCTCATACTAGTCTCCCTGCACCTCTGACAGCACAGTAGAAATCTTCTTTCAAAAGGTTGTTGAACACACCTTGGAGGGTGGCTGTGCTCAGTTACCAATTAGGGACATAAATTGTTTTTGACTTTGCACCAGGGGAGCAAGGATACTCTGTGAGTCACTGTATAACATATGACTGTATGGCTTAAATGTCTTTACTGTAAAAGGTTTTGAAACAAAACAGATTTATTTTTAGATGCAGCCAAATGCAAAACTATTAATAGCATTGGATGAATATTCTCTTTGTTGACTAACATTATTAGAAACAGATTACTTGATTATCTCTAACATGTAAAATGGACTGCTCTCATTTGACAAGAGTACTCGGCAAAAATCCATGTCATATATGGTTTAGTTTTTAGAAGCTGCTTAACAAAAGTAGCAACACCACAGAGCTACTGGGAAGACTGTGAAATCTCAATGTGTTTTCTGCTAATATATGATAAAATTAATTTAACAACATGAAACGCCACTACAAGCATCAGAGCTAGAGAGGTACAACCACATCTTTCAAAGTGGCTCTATGTACTTGGCTCTTAGTCTTGTGCTACAAACTGGTTAGTTAAAAGCCTCAGAAAAGCAAAGACAAAATGGGAGGTAATACCATAAACTTTGGAACGCGTAGGCTAGAAGTTACAGAACTATGGTACAAGCACAACTGCTACGTAAATGAATTCAAAATGGCATGTCTGGGCTTGGATACTTCATGCAATAATGACAACAACTTCTGTCTCTGGAGATGGGATGTATCTCCTTCAAGCCCCTCAAACCTCTTCTAAAGCCCTTGAATAATTGAGCAGAGAGCTAGGACCTGTTACATTCACCCCAAAATCAGGGGAACCATCATCCCAGATTATATAATTCAACTGCATATTTGAATCCTACAGGTGCCAAATCTTCCTTCTGAGACAGATACATTTAGCTTCACGTAATTAATTGTGTGAGAATATGATGAAGTCCAAGACACAAAAGATTTCAGCTCCTTGGCTAAAACCCAGTCACCAAAATAACTCTCCCATCCTGGAAGCTATTGAAGAGACATTCTAAATAGCAAACTTCAGCTAGATGCAAATATAACACTTGAATTAATATACATACTACATCTGCTAGCATCTTGACCTATTAATATCAAGTCATATAAAGATTATCTTGGACAACTGCCTCTTACCTAAAAATTAATCTCAGTTATCCAATTATTTAAGAAAAGGAAACTGCATAATCTTGCAGGAAATACTCAGTAAACAATCAAAATACTGAGACTGCAGCAAGTGAGTAGGCTATTATCCCTAACATTCTTGCATATTTATTAACGAGAAGGAGAAAAATACAATACAATTCACAATGTTATGCTAATACTATCCTCTGAATTATATAAAATATTATTAAAAATAATAATTAATAACAACAACAATAATAACAATAATGTTCTTAATTTGTACCCTGGGTAGTGCATCAATTAATTAAATCAATAATCTTCATGCTATCGCGCTGCTCATTGAAATCAAAGTGACAGAAATTAAGAAAGGCTGATGACTTCAGTGATATCGAACATGTCATTCCTCTATATGGAAGAGGATGGATAATTCTTTTGTTTTAAGAGGTAGTCTTTTGACCAAAGTATATTTTTGTTTTAACAATACTGGGAATCTTGCACACTGAAAAGATGATGTCAATAATCTCTTCAAATAGTGGAACAAATGTCCTCAATTAAACTTTATGTAATAACAGTGATGCCCAGTTTAGAGCCTCACTGTCCAGCAGAAATAAAACTCTAACAAGGAGACAGGTCAATAACCAAATGACAAAACATTGTGTTTGTTATGGGACGTTCTGCAGCCTAACTATCTATACCAAATTCTTCCACAAAATGCTGTCATGTTAACTAAGCTTTGATACAGATCATCTGGCACAGTAACTTATTATTTAACTATGAGTTCAGATCTCAATGAGTATGCCAATTATACTCCAGAAAGCTCTTAACACAACTAGCTAATGGAATTCTGCTGTGAAATTCTAACATTAATCATTTCACATAGTAAGTGCCGCATTGGGTTGAGCAGCTAGTCAAGTTAAAGAACATTTTTTTGGTCAACTCCCATAAAACTAGAGTTCACCAGTCATGAAAAATGAGAGGACAGTAAAACATTGCCAAAATCTAAAATTAGTCATACCTCAGAAAGAACTAAGTAGTGAATTTAATAATGAAAAACTTACAAGTTAGGTCACTGAAAAGGGATCCATCATTTTTCACTGAAATTACCGTCTTGCTATCTAATACAGTACTTCTTTAAAAATACATACAGCTATATTGAAAGTAAGACAGAAGAATAGAGACTCTATAAGATTGATGATTTGACCTGTTAAATATTAAGATCCATATTTACAGCTCTTCAGCTCTAGGAACTTGGTAAGTTTGGACTGGCAAACACAGTAATTTTACCCTTAAATCCAAAGGTACAGCACAAGCTCATTTCAGTTTCCAAAAGCATTAGCTATCTGATAATGCAGTGTCTTCTGTGAAATGAGCTGACATTTCTGTGAAATGACCAGTAAGTATTGTTCACATCAGAAAACAAGAACTGTAAAGGCACCTTTTTATCAGTCTTAGCACTGAGCTACAAAGCCTGAATGACTTCTGGAAGTTACTGGTGCAGTGGTACCCATCAACATCTTAATACTATAGTGAAGTGGGAGTAACTTGTTTTACCATTGTCTGTATCATTGTACTACTGTCACAACATCTCTCATACATCACTTAAAAGACCAACCAGGGGGAGTGCCCTGGTTATCTGCATGACAGTGCTGCTGAAAATCAGAATTATTTTTTTTTAATTCAAAGAGAAAACACAAGAGCTAATAAGAAAAGAATTGTCTGGGTATCTACTGGTGATTAAGAAATAGAGAAAACAAGCTCCAGCAGGTTTCTTTGTTTTCTTCTAAACAGTCAAACCATTTCAGCATCATGACATTGAATGCACTACAAAAAAATCCTAACTACTCTGCAAGAACATGCACTCCTGCTATAACTGGGGTCAACTAAATTGAAGTGGTGCAAGCAGATACCAGAATGAATGAGAGAAAAAAATAGAACTTAAAATCTTTTCTGAGGAAGCAGATTTGAAGTTTGAACAGACCAACAACTAATTAGCTCACATCATTTATAATAGGAAGTGAAATTAAGCATTATTAAGGATTTCATGCACTGTTAGGCATCCTGAACCAAATTCCATTGTTGCTTACACTTTGAAGAGATTATTTGTGCAATCCCCAGTGATTTCAACATAGAAATTGCCGATATGTTTCTAAAATAAAGACACTGAACTTGAAGCTAGAAGATTCATGATTGCTTTTGCGTGTTGGGCTTATTAAAACTTACATTCTCTTAAGCTTCTTGTACTGGGTAAAAGCTCCAGGGGGAATGATTTTGATGAGGTTTTGTTCCAAACGTCTGAAAACAAACAAAGCAATATACATGTTAACTACACAATTATAGGACAGGAATAACATTAAACATGATAACAAATTCTTATATAAATATAAAAGAATTTTATAGAGTTTTTATGCAGAACAAATTTTTCTTTTGAAAGCCACTAAATGGAGAAAATACTGAGAAAATAACTTCAAAAACAAAATCATCTCACTGATTACACTAAATCTGTATAGAAAAAAGTCACAGGTATAGAAACTGCGTCTTTAAAGCTCATGCAATTAATAAAAAATAGTAGGTATATTTTATTACTACTTAATCAAAGTTAAGGTAGAAAACACAGATGCTTTCCTTGACCAGCTGTTGTAGATAGAACATAGCTATCTAAACTAAAAGCTATGCTGTGTTGTGACAGCTTAATAAGCAGATTAATAATACTATCAGAGTGACTCAGGAGCACCAATCTGTGGGAACATGCTGAAAAACAAAGTGGAATTCACTGCAATATGAATCCAGATTTTTAGGAGGGGCGGGAGAGTCTATGTTAAAGCAGAGCAAAAAAGGACTGTATCTTCCTATTTTAACTACCAAATAGTGAAGGTGTTCTAAAATATGGTCCAGACTACAAGAAAATGCTGTTGTTTTTATTTCTGAGACTTGGTTTGAAAGAAGTATTCTTTATGAAGTATCATAAATGAATGTATCACTAACATAAAATGTAAGCAACTTTAAGATACCGCATACAGTAACCACTAAGATTAATTCTGTTCCTTCCCAGAAGTATTTTCAAGTCTTTGTCAGCAAGTTCCCCAAATTCCTGCTAAAAGGACTGTCTTCTCCTCAGATGAACTCTAAATATTAATCTCAATTAGAAATGTAAAAGTAGATCCCCATACAACAAATTCAAATGACCATGGCAGCTAAAATTCTATAATCAAGAGTTGGAACTGAAGGCAAAATTTGATTTTGCCTATTCCTTACTTATTATTCAAATTGTTGTGTATTTTTTCCAAAACTGTCATTAAATGAAACAGTTTTAATAGCAAAAATCTGTGGTTGGAAATGGTTTAGAATTGAAATACAAAAACATACTGGAATGATGGAATGAATCACTCTCGTAATTTAGAGCTGCTGCAGCAATGCAGGGGGAGAAAAAATTTTCAAACCAGGAATGGAGATAAAATGAGATGCAGGGAGAAGTAAAACATGGTTTTTAAAGGACTTGGGAATAACATAGAGAAAATGTGTAAGGCCCATCAGCCCTCTATGGCATAGCGTATCCTTCCGCTGATCTGTACTTTTAATAGACAAAAGAAAAATCCCCTTGAAAATAAGATATTTTGCCAGCTCAGTTATACTCTAAGAAGCTATTTAAGTCATGAATATTGTGATACTTGCACAGTCAACTTGTACAGTTAATGTGCATGCACTCTTTTATTTCTGTAGCAGTCTATTTTAAAGGTTGTGATCAGAGTTAATTCTATTCCTTGTTTTGTGATTTGAATTAGTGTCTGAGATTTCCCTTCCAGTTGGTCTAAATATAACGTGCTTCATTTCTGGCAAGTCCACAGTGAAATGCAAATTGCTGTAAGCTTCAGCACGCTACTATTGTTGGGTGTTTGTCACCAGAATTAGCAGTACACATACTCTTCCCATAAAGGCTTTTTGTCAGCTTGCCAGTTTGGTGTTTAACTCCTCCCAAGTATTTCTATGCAGACACTTCTAGGAACAAGAGAGGCCCATGCCTGTCCAATTCCCTTGCCTTATGAATGGAAATTGGGGGTTCACACATGCTGCACATAGACTCAGCATAGCAGTCCTTACAGGGAAACTCAAATATAGTGTTGAGGGGAAACATGGCCCCTTTTTATAATCACTTAAAATTCCAAGGAAATTTTAGTGACTCAAGGGTGGAAATATACACAGAAATTTTGCCCCCAAAGGGCAAAAAAAGCCAGAATTGGAATAGCCACAGATCCCGAGTAATAAGAAAAAATGAAATTTCTAGAAAAGGTGGAGAGGAATACAGAAAAAGAGTTGTTTGAGAGAGCTACCTTCTAAAGCAGTACTGAATTCTTCCCCCTTTCCTACAAAATTTGCAGCAGATGGCCTGTACAGAAATAGATGGACAAGGCTGTTGTCATCTGCTGCTATAGTGTCACCTTAGCACTTTACATTTTTTTATTGTATGAAGCTCTTTGTAAATGAAGGACTAAAGACTACACATAACACATTATGCTTAGTGCACTACATTTTGCAGATGCTACCAGAGAAGCAACAAGCTGTACCGTGTATTCTCATCAGGGTGTGTTTGCAGGTGGATTCCAACTTGTGCACAAAATGCAGCTGATCTTGGAGTATTAAATAAAGTGCAGCATTAAATAAGCAGGTATTTTAAAAGTATGAAGCACTAATCTGACTTCCATTTATTTTTTTCATAAATGCATGTTATAGATTGGCAGGCGTAGGATGAAAAACACAATGCAGTTACCCAACTAAAATAGTAGAAAACAAATTATTTGTATTAATACTTTGTGCTTTCACCTCATCTGAGCTCATAAATGACATGTGAAGGACAGTAGAGGATTAAAAATCTCTAGGAAACACTAGGTTTTGAGAGAAGGGGTGTTGGCAATTTCAAGGTGACGAAGGCTTAATTATAAACCAGTGTTATTCATGATATAATGGGAAGCTGCTGCTAGAGGTGCCATCTTTCAAATAAAGTGAAAAACAGAGTTCTTACCTAGTGTTGTAATTTTTTTCTCAAAAAAGTTAAAAGCTAATTTAAATTTTACAGCCACATTTTATTTCAGAGAAAATTGCCTAGTTTACCTAGAACATGACCTCTGGAAAACTGTATTTTTCATGGTCTAACCCTGCATACTATGAAGTGCTGTTATACACTATAAAACCACCTGTGCTAGTGCAAAGGAACATTGGTGAGTTCATTTTTTTTGTGTATCACCAGAATATACTACAAAATAATTTTACAACACATTTGAGAACTCTGTACAAGAGACAGTCCTAAAAGGCTAAATTTTGATCATTTGAACAACTATCCCCCACATTTAAGATTTCTTACAACTCAATAAAACTTTCCTTGATTTTCCTCTGGTATATCATAATAAGATCTATTTAAAAGACTTCACAAGTAGAATTCAAAAAGCTATTAAAATAAATTGGCCATGTTCAAACCTCTCAGGGGCTTTTGTTCCTCCTTTCAGTTACCCATTTCACTGTGCCATGTCGCCTGCTGCCAGCTGTATCGCTTAGATGAATTGAAGCATATCTCCCCCCTTCTGACACGCAGCAATGCTCTGTCTGCCTCTCGAAGCTTTATTTTAGAGTCTTTGACAACAACATCAAAGGACAAGAACAATTTCCTTTCTCTTCTCTAACATATTATCAGACATTGGAAAGTATGAGGGCCCAATGGATTCAGATGCATTTTTCTTGCAATAACATGATGTTAGATAGGATAAAGTCCTCCTTCTTCCCACTCTCTTTAAATGACTTTGCAGCAATGAGAGCAAAAAGTAAACATATTGGAGAAAAAAAAACCAAACAAAACAAATGGGGAAACTATGCAGTTAAATATGAAAAACTATCCCAGAGTAAAGAATAGGCACTCAAATTCCCATGCTAATCCATCTCAAAGTTCACTGAGGTGCAAATCTTTTCATCACCTCCTCATCTGGCGCCTGTACTGCTCACACCCCGGATGGCAAAACACAAAGGATAAAAAACTCTGCCTAATGCTGCCTTCGCAGAGCCAGCTCACACTCTCAGGAGTGACGAAGGCATTTGTCTTCAAGAGTGATTCCCCCTGCAGAGTGGGGGAGACAGACGTATTAATTTGGGCCTTAACTATCTCTCTTTCATTGAGGGAAAGAAAGAATTTGTTATTTGGGTCTCTAATGGAGCAGTTTGCTAGCAATTTTCCCATTTCAAACACTGTCTCAGCTGCTAATGTGTAATGTTTTGTCAAGCTTACCTACCCATAACATAGACAAATTACTAGCTTGGAGAAAAAGAGAGAGGGAGTGAAGCATCAGTACTGATAATTCTTAGCTGTCAGATGAATAGAGCCTACAAATGAGACAGCCATGCTCTATTAACAGTGCCACCGAGCTCTTGCCTGAGATGTGTCAGAAAAGTCCCTCTGCATTGGACAGTCATAAACTTCCCTGCTGGGAGAGAGAGAAAGACAGTGAATGAGCCAGACTGCTCTGGATCACATCGCTCTGCTCCCAGCGCCGGGGCTCTTTCTTCAGCGCTCTTGCTTGAATCACTCAGGCAGCCAATAGCCAAAAGCAATCTCCGAGGCAGAGAAAGTGTAAGATGAGATTAGCGTGCAGCAGTAACCTGTAGCACACTCATGTCTGGCAGGGTGCATGCAACCTGCGTGAAGGTTGTTGGGAAGAGCAAAGCCCTTGCTTTTCTCCTGCCCTATAAGCAGGGATTTGCAGGGAGCTGGTTAAGGACTGCTTGGGGGAAATAAGTAGCATGTGCATCCCCCACAGTGACAAAGCCCAGGGCTGGGGAGAACCATTTGTATTAGGAAGGAGGAAACTTCTAGAGCACGTAACAATCAAGAGAGAGACTGTTGCTCCTCGCCAAGGAGTGAGAACTGGCTTATAAAAGCTGCTTGGACCATTATCTTACATTTACCTCATATTTTGGACTTACATATCTTGTTGTACATTTTGGACTCTGGCGAAGAAAAGTCCACAGATATATTTTCAGTATTTAAGAAGAATAAATCATACTTAAAATCTGGTCTTCTTACTACAAATATGGGCTAGATCTGATCCCTGTCCTGACCCCTATTTTGCCTCTTCATTTGAAATATAAGCTTTATTCCTACCATGCACAACAGGTTCAGGTAGCTGCACCCAAAGACAGCCCTGGATAGGAGGCACCTTTGTTGGGAAGGAAGGAATCCCGTCAGAACCTGTGGCTTATTCTGCAGTGAAAAACGTAGAAGCCGCGGTCATCGCCCTTTACACCACAGCACTGCAGCACTGCACAGGGCACTTCTCTGCAAAGTGCAAGGCAAAAAACCTGCAGTCCTGTTGCTTCAGAAAGTGTTTATGGACCTATATTACCAAGGAACAGCCTTTTTGTGGTCTCTCACCCCTCAGTTCTCTGACAGATAGAAAACAAAGTGCTTTGGGATGGCAGGACATTCAGCATTTTAAATATCTGTGCTTACTACTTGTTTTAACAGACAGCTAAAGCCTTCAATCTCTACATCAGCCAAAGACTCCACCACCACTATAAAAACCCTAAACACATATGGTTCTCGAAGACTTTTATACTGCTGCCTTTCATCACAATACCTGAATGACTTCCAAATAAAATTATTAATATGTATTATAAATCCTTCTCATGGAGTCTGCCTTAGGAACTGGAGAGCTAAGAGCCAGTAAACTGTCTGCCTATATTAACAGAAGGTGACAACTAGAGTTTCCCTTCGTATTCCAACGTTTGGTGTTGATTTTCAGGGTCTAGCTGTCGAGCTCCTGCTATAGCTTTAAAAAGGACTGCTTCTTAACTATTCACCTACGGGCAGATCTTCAACAGACAAAATCCTATCAAGAATGAAGTGACTCTTCAACATAAATCTACCTAGGAAGCTACATAGATAATTCTGCTCACCAAAAGACATCTTTCAGAATGAAACCAGATGTTTTGATATGTTCCCTGATACCACGGTGTTCATCTAAAAGTAGTGCTAGTGATATTGGATCTTCTGACATACCACAGTGAATTTAGTTTAAGCTGACACAACTCTGTAGTTGAGCAGTTGGTCAGGTACCTACTGGTAAATGCTGAATTTGTAATGGCACTCACATTATGAATCCACCAGCTCTGTTGTGGTATGTTAATTTTGCATCAAATGTGGTACAGACAAACAGGAAGACACCAGAGAAATCTATAGACTGGTATTTTGCAAAACAGTTTTTGACATAACACCAATGTCTCTATCAATATAAACAGCCAGAATGCAGTAGTATACTGCCAAACCTCAAGGTTTCTCCATTTACCGCCATTATACTCCACATTCCTGGGTGGAATTTTTGGCCCTTCTCATCACCTTTCATTGTTATTTCTCCTGTCAGTCTCATTCATTTATTTTCCTTGATCCATCCTTGGAGTGAGGCTGCGGGCATCCACCGAGCATGCTGCTGGTGCCTGAGCTCCCTCTCACTGCAATGCCACAATTACATGAACTGTTTGTGGGTTGTGCCCAGATTTAAAAGCAGGGACTTCAGGTGAGCTCCCCTGTGAGCCTTCATCAGTGGGTACGATCAGTGAGGATGTTAAAGGTTAAACAGAAGCTGGTTTAGGGTAGAATTAAAATAATGTCTCCCCACTCTTATTCTAGACTAGACAGAGATAATTTCCCATCTCAGTAGACTTTATTGGGTCACATGGACTTGGGATCGGAGTTTGCAGGAAGAATTTTACTTGTATACACACATGTGGCTGTGAACACAAATCCAGGAAAGAGAGAGTCATTAGGTTGGAGAGATTCGGCAATTTCCAACTCCCTGCTGCTGAAATGCAGCCCAATCGCGTACTTCATTCAACCAGCATGCATGTGTTCATGCATGTTTGTGTTTCCGAGATGCTGTGGTGTGGCAAACACAGCAGAAACACAGATCCCACTACCGGATTTTTGTGACACCCAGTGATTCCAGTTCAGAAGGCTCCAGGGAGACCAGCCCGCAGGGTGCTCATAGAGCATGAGGTTCTCGCATTCACTCCAGCAACGCAGCATCTGTTCTGAGGCTGACTCAACCTTAGACATCTGCTGAGCACTTTTTGTTGTTATGTTTTGGATTGGATTTTTTGGGGTTTGTTTTAGGTTTTGTGTTGTTTTGTTTGGGTTGGTTTGTTTGTTTGTTTTTGGGGTGGTTTGGGGGTTTTTTTGTTTTTTTTTTTTGTTTGTTTGTTTGTTTTTTTAATCTGAAGCTTGAAGTCTATACTTGGGAGACACATGGTTTCTACAGTGCCTACTGGGAAGCAATAGTTGGCCTACAGTTACATTTCATAAATGTAAATAAGTAGGAATGGCTTTTAACAACCCAGACTCATAATGTTTGCTTTACTGAGAGTAAGTTTTTGTTCCGTTAGGTCCCAGAAAGACTAACCCCTTAACAAGTCACATTGCTATTTCATTATTACTTTAGTAGGTCAGTCCTGCCCACCCTCTATTGACTTCAAATTACTTCCAAAAACTTCCAGCCCAGATCACTTTCCAAGTTTTCTAACAATGCAATAACTAGCTCAGGGATCTGAGGATTTCAAGTTGGTTTGCATTATATTTGTCAAGTTGTAACACAAAAATATATTTTTAGACTTAGTGGAAATGGAAGTAGTAAACTGAGAGAAAGGAAAAAAAGTAATCGTTTAATCTATAATCTAACTTATTGTGAAGAGCTCCGTACATTCTGTAACATCTATTTTTAGTACACATTTACAAATACTGACAAGGAAAAGGTAAAACTCAAGAAATAAGTAGGAAAATTAACTAGCTTTCTGGTAGTTGAAGTTCTGCCACCTGTAATATTTTGTCAACAGAACAGATTCTGTCATTTGAATACAAACATTCCTCAAACCCTTTGTTCTTTACATAATTTTTAAAAATCAAAATAAACAGAAGAACACATGTAAGTCAAAAGACAATTAGTGTTTCATGCAGTAAAAAATCTGATTAGCATATTTTATTTCAAAGTTATGGTTTTATGCTCCCTATTTTATTTTCTGTGATTCCTTCTACACCTTCATAATCAGCTTTCAGGATATATATACTCCTTATATGTTACAATCTCTTCATTTTGCTTGGCAAAACAGGAGCTTTTGAGTGAAATTTGTATTAGATAAAAAAGATATACATCTTTTTTTCATACCATTCATTTTCATTAATAAGGCTAAATTTATGTTCCTGCTGGACTGAAGTGGTGTCTCTGGAAAAAAAAGAACACACACAAAAAAACCCCAAACCAGAAAAACCAACAACCCCAAACTTACAAACCTTGTAAGGTTACTAACTCCTACACAGCTTGCCTGAGTAAAATTCATCTGCATGTACTTTTTCTTTTTTTTTTTAAGAAATCTCACAATTATAAAGAGAAGAAGGTAAGAGATGATACAGCCAAAATGAAAATTATCATGTGTATGAAATCTAGATTTATCAAAACAAAAACTACTTCTTATGCCTATAGATGACATTATTTACACTTCATTTTACAAATAAAAGTAAAGATGTAAGAAATAAATCCTGCCTCGATCTTACAGCAGAAACTCCCTGCCATTACTGCTTGTTTCTAAAACTGTGAAATATACCTTCCTGTTTTCCTTACTCCATCTCAGCACAGAAAACACCTTTATTCTTAACATTTCCCATATATTTATATTTTCTCTACCGACTCTCAATCTAAAATATTTTCTTTATTATTTCTTTATTATTTTTGTGTCTTGCCCTCATAGAATAGAAGATTTTCTACATAATTTTGGCCTGACTACAGAAACTTCTTTTTTTATATGGAATGCAAGGAGTGAATGACACAGTTTGTCTAGTGAGATCCAGAAAATAGTAGTCAAATTTGACATGTGAAGCTGTCCAGAGCCAATTTACAGCAGTGAGTGAAAATCATATTATATGATTCAACTACAGGAGCCAACCTGATTCCCTAGCCAGAGAACTTGCCACCAGAGGCAATTATGGAACATTTATTACAGTGTTCAAAAATACTGTGCTGGTTTCAGCCACAGTATTTACTGGAAGCCTGGGAAAATTATTGTACTTTTCTTTTAGGAGGAAGAACAATGTTAAATGCAGAACTGTCATTCCTCTATCCCCAAAGTTTATAGTTTCTACACACTTATATTCTTGAAAAAAGAAAAAACTCTTGCCTTTAAGAAGCTGAGAACTTCAAAGCCAATTATTAATATACGTGACATTGTTAAGATGCAGTTAATTCATAATTTATATAAGAAAGAATTAATTTTATTACAATAAATAGAGTTACCAGTGCTCAATCTTTTTATAATAGCTTTTCTGACTTTATTTTAATCAATGGAAAATTGATTTTGAATATACCAGTAACTTAAATGCCCATATTTTGTTGATCATCTTCCTCAAATCACAAAAGCTTCATCAAGATACATAACTGAAGTCCCAGCTCTCCTACATTACACACTCCTACAGGTACTGAAGAACAGAGAAGGTAATCTCTTCCCAAGACAATCACTGAAGCAACAAAAGCAACAAACTCATCTATCTACAGGTCTGTCTGCAACACTGCCCAACACAGTGGTACCCTCATGACAGCAATTGTCTAAATATTAAATTTGCCAGAAAAGCATTAATTAAAGGTGGAACAAGTAGAACATTACATTTCAAGGTGATTCTCCTGCAGAAAAGTAGGTTCATTTTCATATTGACAGAACCATAAGAAAACCAACAGTTAAGTGCATTAGATATTTCCTCAGTGCTCAAACTCTAGCATTTTTCCTAAGAGTAGAAATTATGCACCAAAATCAAGCACTACTCATACCTACAAAAATATCAGTCACCAATTCAGCTATCAATAGTGAGAATGATAAACTAAACCAACATTGAACAAGTGACTCAAAACTGACCTTAAGCCAAACCTAGATGCTGGTAGAAGGGCTGCCATCCTATTTTACTCTGCTCAGAAGCTAGACGGGAAGCTGTGGTTATTATCTCACCAGATATGGGTGCCTAAGCAGCACTTTTCCTTGAGGGACTGTCAGCCTCTTTACTCTGTCTGGAGCAATTACATCAGCATTTAAACAAAAGGTCCTCGCTTCTGATTTAGATACATCCTATCCAGCATTACTCTTGGTTTATACAATTATATTTCTCTTAATCTCACCAGACAGAGAGTATTGTAAAGGTTAAGTAACAGTGATAAAGCAAGCTTGATATGAAAAAGCAGAGGTTTGAAATCTAAGATCAGTTTCAAGATCTAAGAATATACTTTAGATTCTGGAGTTTGATTTATAAGTCTGCAGATGATTGGGACTTGGCTTTTCAAAGCAATTAGCGTTGCACAGCACAACGTGTTCAAAGCGCAGCTCCTATTGACTTTTGCTGCAGCTGTGAGTCCTCAGCACTTCTGAATATCTCAGCTGAGTCAGCCAGAAACCGAGGATTACATCACTAGTGACCACCCATGAAAAGTTTGTGCAAGTTACTTGCCCAAAGTCAATTAATTAAAACCACTGGCAAGAAGAGACACAGCCCAATGCTCTGAACAGCATTCATGAGATTATCTTCCCCACAGTCCCCATTTTAGAATTTTCCTGTTTCTGCAACAAATAAGATCCTATATACACAGGCTCCCTCACTACACAACCCTGACGCATCCCTAGACAACAAGAAATGATTCCACTCTTTTAACGGCAACATGAGACTATGCTGTAATTAAAGTGCATACCACAACAAATGTATACAAAAGCAGTGCATGAAGACTGCAGCTACAAACATTAACTTTGGCATTTCCTATTTTTTTTTACTTTTAAAAATAATATATTTAATTTAGTAGATTCAAAAACAAAAGCTGAAATAACTAATTCCATCACAAGGAAACTCACGTGTAACAGAAGTACACCACCCAGACCTCTGCATTGATGTCTAACTGGAATAGCAGCAGTTAAAACAGTAGATCCCTGTGTAGTCTAATAGTTCATCTCTGCATAGGTGGTCACTAGTGCACATGGACAAAGATACGCAAATTGTTGTTGGGTTTCTCAAGTACATGGTGACAAGGCAGGAAGACTCTGGAAGACACCTGTGTTTTCTGGTGGGAAGAGACTCCTCAGCTCCATCTTCACCTGCGCCACTCTGTCCTGGCCCTGCAGCCTGCCCAGCCCCCATTCATGCCACCCAGTGTCCCAGCCCTCCTGCCACATCCCCAAAGCCCACCCTGCAGAGCTTGTGTCCCAGGCTCACTATCAGCAATCTCAGGCCTTATCACCAAATATTCCTCACTTTCTCAGGCTCATAGCACTTTTGTCAACCTGTCTTGATTTCCTTTGTTCCCAGTCTTTCTCATCATAAGTTTTGTTGGTTCCTCATTTGAGTTCAGCCTTCTTTTCCCAACAGTTCCATACTGGGCCCAGTGAGTCTTTATTCTCTCAAGTGTCTGTCCCAACCCACAATCCAGCCCTTAGCACTAGCGATTAATCAAATCCTTCTTTTACACAATCTGAAGATCCTTCAGAGAAGCAGCACCCAGTGCCAGTGCTGGTGCCAGTGGTTGCTGCTCCGGCAGCTCAGGAGCCTGCCTGCCTCTGGGCACCACTGCGTGAGCACCCTCCACCATGCACTCCAGACCAGACAGCAGCAGAAGGGCCAGCCTTTGAGGGGCTGTTCCCTGCTTTCACTCAGGAAGGTCTTACACAAACTTTTATGAAACACAAAGGCAGATGTAGTGGTCCCTGCACTACTGTTTTAAGGTGTGCAAAATTCTCAGACAAAAGCTGTCCAGAATTAATATCCTAAAATACAGCCTTGTTCACAGTGATAAATAAAAAAAATGAAGTAGATCAGTCTGAGATAGACAAACAGCATGAAAACTCCATTCTAAAGAAGGGACAGAGGAAAAGTGTAGTGAGGTGGGGAAAAGATTAATAGGGAGTTACTGATCACTCTCCAGTACTGGGAGGCATCAAACGAACCTGGCAGGCAGCATGTTGAAGCAAATACTGTTTGAAACACTACAGACAGGGCTAGCAATGCCATTACTCCCAGTGCCCCACATCTGCAAGTGCAGGAAAGCTGTCCTTTCCCTGGCATAAAACCAGCCAAACACTAATGATTAAGAACGGGCATACAGCGCCAGAGCTCAGATCCATCCAGCCCAGAGCTCAGATCCATCCAGCCCAATGTCCTCAGCCAACAACAGCCCAAACCACATGCTGAGTGAAATCTGCTGTTGTGGCAAGCATGTTTCTCACAACACCCTTCAAAGCTCCCACAAGCTGCAGGGTAGTGACTCTCGCAGGCACAGCTGGTCTCTACTATATCCTGGCTTTGCTGTCTTTATGGGCTGAGCTGTCACTCAGTCTGACAGGCACTGGTTGCAAGGTTGTGATCAAGTCTGATCAGAAAAACAGATTCTTTGGAGACTTTGTCTCCTACTAGTTTGTAGGTCATCCCTCCCTCCCTATATCCCTCCAAGGTCAAGTCCATTCTGCATTCACACTATGTTCCCTACCTATCTTGCATGCGTTTTCTCTCACCCTTTCTAAACAAATGCAAACTTCTCCTTTTATTGTAGATGGTGTTCCAATGTAGTGAAATCACTACATTGTTCATTTACCAGCAAACCATCAAGCCATATTTGTTTTGGTATTTCTTTTTCAGTACATGCCTCCAGGTGCTTAATGACTTTTGTTTTCCTCCCAAGTATTCATGCAAAACTTTTCCGTGCTTATTCTCATGTGTTTCTCTATAACATACACTGTTCATTTCTCCTCTGAAAAACACACGAGAACCACTTTGTAAGCACAGAATCTTTTATAACATTCAACACACAGTCTGTATTCCTCAGCTTCAATTTCTTCTAACTCATTTTTCCTCAGTCAATTTGCCTGCCGATGTCAGCTCCCCACTGAACAAGAAGCTTTATAAAAAAATGAACTGCATTCTGTACATTCTAGCTACCTATTTTATGAAATTATGAAAAAGCAAGGCTGGGATACAGATTTCTAGCTTTCCTAAATTCCTTTATTTAATAATCATACTTGCAATGAGGGCCTTCAGGATAATGCACCTCGGGGAGAGGTGTAATAGAGTAACACAACAGACTTCTAAGTCACATGTGGCAGAGGTCAGCAGCAAGGGAAAATTAGCGTCATATGATGCTTGTTTTATGTTCCATGACAAGCGAGTTGCCTGTTTTGTGATAGGTTTTTATCAACAAAAAAAAATTTAGGACTTGTCGGCAGCTTTGTCAGAGAAGGTTCTGCCTACCTTAATGAAGAAAGGCAGGAAGGCTGAGTAAATGACCTTTAATTAATACTGAAACACAGAGTGAAATGTAGGTCACCTTTAATAACCATGTTAGAGGAACAGCTATGTGTTTCATTTCTGTAGAACTGTTTATCAGTCAAGGGTTCTTATTGGATACAATTTGGCTTACAAAGAAATACTGAGTTAAGGGGAAATGCAAGCACTAGAAAGCTGTAATTGTATGCAACTAATAACCAAGCAAAGGAACTTGGAAATGCCTCAAGTGGAACTGAGGAAGGCACAGCATTTTAGTACTATCATATAAATATTATGAATGGACTACAGTCTATAGGGGGAAATGTATTTTAGTGGAATGAGTATTTACAATGCTAGATAGAAATGGCTGAATGAAAAATACACCGTCTCAAGTAATATCCCTTAGGATTCTATGTAATAGCAACCCAGCCATGTAGTTTGTCAGTAGCCCACATTCCATAGAAGGAATCTCATCTCTAGTAAGAGTTAGATCTCTCACAGATGATGAGGATTACAGATCACAGGATTATAGAGTCCAGAAAGAAGTGTTCAGGCAGCACCACTACATAGCCACCTTTTATACAAAGGGTCTGACTAAATGCCAACCATGGGGGATAAATCCCAAGGGAAAAAAACCAACAGTACTGCTGTATGAGAGCAAAAGATGTGGGTTGCAGCATGTAGAGAGAATTTACTTGGCCCCCTTGCTATAACATTACAGCAAAAGGGTGTTATTCTGCCTATCGTATCGCATCAAAAGACAGTCATTATTGCACATGTAGCTGGAACCAGACCTCTGGAGGGATTTCATATTGAATAAGCCCAGAACAGGCTCAGACAAACTGAATTTCTGAGCAGTATGACAGATTTCTGCATAAACCAGAATGGCTATCTTGGTCAAAAGAATTTATGACAGGATTTTTCCAGGGAAACACTGTGGCAGCTTCTTCCATCTTTCCAGAAACATTTTTCTATGTGACTATATCCTTTACTCTATGTGAGAATATGTAATACTTTGCCCTTGGATATAAGGGCATTCTAATGGGCATTCAGAACAGCTTGCGTAAGAGTTTGTATTTCCTGTAAACATTTTTTCATGCTCTAGATACATTCTCAACAATGTTAATTTTAAGATGTTGTTTATTCTTTGCACTTACTGAGCTAATTTTTTCATTTCTAATATATCTTTTCTGTGGAGATGCACAATCAAGCATAAGCTACCTCTAAACAGTTGTGCTGAGACAGCAATCCAAACAAATTCGAGGTGAATCTTAAATTATAAAAGCAACTGATAAAGTGACTTAGAGGAGTGGTGGTGTAGAGCAGATCACCAGCAAACAACATAGCATATCATCTTCATTGGCCATAACTGTCACACTCCTAGCAAATCATAGTGGGCCAGGCTACATATGAGCAATTCAACTTATGCTTTATCCTAGTGACTTTTGCTATGTAGTGGTATTTCTACAGCAATGAGAAGCTGAATGAGTCCAGTGACTATACAAATATTTGAATCCACGCTACGTAGACTGTAAAAGCTGGTTGGATGTCAGTAACCTCTGTACGACAAGCACCTAAACAGGAAAAGAATTGACCTGCATTCCCTATGGACTAACCAAAAGCAACTTGGTTTAATGTAACAGTATTTCAGGACCATAGTACTATGAAGTCACGGACACAAAAATAGATGATTAAAATTCCTAAAGGTAGTAAAGACAAACAAGTCTGTAAAACCACCATCTGATTTCACAACACAAACCAGTCACAAAAGTGTTAAAGAATTGGGAATAACAAAATGTGGGAGACAAGAAATAGAAGCTAAAATCAGCAGGGACAATGTGTTCTGATGTCATACTTCACTTCATTACAAATGCATCCTGCCAAGCTAACAAGAAATCCCTCCATCTCTTGGGGAATTCACCACCTAAAAATAAAACAATTCTATTTCAAAAAAAGGACTGTGTATTTCCTTTTCCTGACTATAGAACTGTAATCCCAGATTTGTGAGATGTAAACACAATCTGAACATAATATGCCAAGAACTTAATCTTGCTTTCGGGTAGGGCAACTTCAAACAATATCTTAATGTACATTAAAGAATGGTCTGAGCCCTTAGATCAAAAGAACAAAAGCAAAGAGGATAACTACAATATACCTGATAACTGCTTAGAACAGTTTTCAAAACCTGTGCCTTTTGTCCACACAGGAGGATATGACATGGACCAAAACCGGAGAGACATGGAAAAGAATTGTGCATTACATTGGCACTTACATTTCCCAGATGTCTTCTGGTAGGTTAGCTGGAATTTCTGTTAAGCCCCTTCCTCGACAATCCACTACATTGTTGCTGCAGGTGCAGGCAGATGGGCAAGTGATAGAACTGGCACTGCACGATGGAGGTTCAGACTGGGAACCTGAGACATAATGAAAACATTAAACATTAGTTTTGAAAAATGATTGCCTGAGATTTTAACAACAAAATACATCAGCCTCTGAGTTTTCCAGATCCTTTTACTATATTAAATAAAAAATTATTTGGATTCAGTGAATATAATGTGCTACAAATCAACTGCAGAGAAAACATGTAAAAGATTACTGTGTTCTTATTCTTCCTCAGTCTCCACTCTATCAATCTCTTTCCCTCATGAACACTTCTTTGGTCCCCTCCATGATCAGCCATATCAATTTATTCAAAGATTTAAAAAATAAGCCTTAAGATCAAGTAGTATTTCCAAAAGTTATCTTTGCCTAGAAGTTTCCATTACACAAACACTCCTTGAGTATTTTTACATACTGAGAGAAGACTGTCATCAACAATAACTTATGTTTTTGAAATGAGGTAACCTGTTACGGCATCAAGACTGGAAATATAAAGCTAGTTTTTTCAAGATTAGACAATGCAGTTAATGGAAACATAAAAAGAATTTAGAAAAATGTGAGTTCAAACCTTCAAATCCTTGCTTAATCTAATAATTCCATTGAAAGACAAGAAGCTACTTACAGAGCAAAGGTTTAGCATGAGGACGTGGCTCTATATACATTCTAGTCAATCCACTGGATTCAGGTTTAATTAAGTGTCATTAAGTTTTTTTGAAACTGTAGCAATTATGTCAGTTTTACTCAAATGGTTATGATTCTTACATCTAAAATTTTGATATATACATACACTTAGACATAGATAAAATGGTTTTGCTACACTAATTGAGGTTATCAAGATGTAGAAGTTATTGACTTATTTATGGTGAGTCATATTTCCAAAGTACATGTAACACAAGAAACCTCAAGTATCTTTTTGGCCAGACACAGGGGACTGAATGTGAAGGCATGTGTTGGTAAGAAGTGACAAAATCATAACAGAAACAGGAAAAACTGGTATTTTTTTAGATTACAGTAGATTATAATCACAAAACATATTTGATCTTTTGGTTGGAAAAATTAAAACATCATAATTGTCAAATAACAAATACACGTGAAAACATGGAAAACTATACACAAAGCTGTACATTCTTGGGGTTTGTTTTGGAAAAGACCCATGATTGATACTTTCATAAGTTATAACTGCAGGTGACAAAAAGTCCAAAAACATTTATTTGCATCAATTCGAAATCCAATATCATTATGACAATTAAAATTTTATAACAATTCAACATTCTTATAAATGTTGTCTCTTGATTTATGCCTACATACCCTCTGGTTTAGCCCTTAACTACGCACAAAAACATCAACTCATATAGCAAGCCTACATATGTTCCTATTTTCAAAGACTTGGAAACAGCAACGAAAAGTCAACATCAGAAAGACATCCAGTGGCACCTCTAAATATCATTATTGTGAAAAGCAGATACAGTTTGAAAAGATGTCAGCTGAAAACTTCTACAGGCTGACTTTACACTTACAGAGAGAGCTCTCCTGGAAAGCAAAAGACAACTACAGCAAAATGATGCCTTCCGTTAGAAAGGTATTTTATTCTGATGTGAATTCATTTCTGTTTGTCTGAATGTCCCTTAGTTCAAGCAAGCGGTCATCCCCTTTAAATATTATTTTGTAGCCAGGGATGACAGAACTGCCTTAAAGTATACTGTTGAGTTTCAGGATAAGATCACCATTTCAACTGTGTACGAAATGTTGCCAAAGTAAGGTATTGGATTTAGGTTTTTTTTTATCGGGTCATCACCTGACTTTCTGTCACGACAGCAGGAGAAAAATGTGGGTTTCATAGCACTATATGTGTTTTAAATATAGCTTTCATTGATGCTAATCAGAGCTGTGAGTGACTGTATTTTGGCAGACCAGACCTCAGAACTCCAATTCAGGCATCCAGAAATTAGATTTTCAGAGGTAGTGACCATCTTGAAAAAAATTGATCTCACAGGACATTTGTGGTATGGGTAGGGGTCAAATTCATTCTTTATGAGAGTGGGCAGCTGCTTTCATCGTGAGATGATCCTAATGATCCTTTCTCTTTGCTAAAATATCCTGTCTCATTTACAGTCCACTTTCCATCTTCCATGACAGTTGCAGATAAAGAGTTTACCAGCAACAGTCTTTTATTGCAACACAGAGCTGGTTTCAGTACTAGAGCAGCTTCACCCTACAGAATCAACTGGACAAAAATCTACTGTAAAAAAATAAGTCAATAATGTAATTAAAGTCTAAATCCTAATGCATATGGCCCATGGAATCAAATTCACATTTATCAGGCAACCTGAACTTTGACTTGTTCCAGTTTCAAAATCTTATTAGATATTGAGTTAACATAGTCTACATATGTGACCATGTGTGTAATACAGTATTTAATTTGTAGCTATTTGAACTAAACAAAAACCCCAAAAATCTTCACTAGTTAAACATGAACATGTATAACAGGCAGGACAAGCAGCTCTCTTGGGTCTGTCTTCTGACTACAGAAATGCAGGGCAGACATACCATCATTGTGAATTAATAGAATTCGTTCAAAATTAATGGGGCTCTGCTGCGTATCACCAATAGCACTGCCAGCTCTGCCTTTCATGGAGTCTAAGGTTTCTGTAAGATTTTAACTGTGAATAGTTCCAAAAGTAGTTTATATTGCCTCAAAATGCACTCAGGCATCTGTTATGTTTGCATAAGAACAAGAGGTTTGTTCTTACAACCTGATCACATACATTTTACATTTTCTCTTTGTCTGCCTACCTTGTGGTGCAACGCTCAAAACAAAATGAAGAATGAGGGAAGTGCAAATGACCTATTGCAAGCTTTTAGGGATAGGGAGAAATTATCAAACTGGGAAGAAACACTTCAGAGCAATCCTTGCTGTCTGGCAGGCAAAAAGAAAGTTGGCAACAAGGTCAAATCTTCCACATACCCTTTATCATCACACGTCTGATGTGCTTTCTGAAGAGGCTTTGTAGCAAGGGGAAAATGCATTTTGCACAATTATAACACTACAACATATCACTGTGGGTTAGAGAAGCAGCAATACACTCCCTTTCCATTAGGGCACAACATCAAAAAACCTGATGTATTGCCAGTTGGAGTTTTAAGAGTGTGTTCCTGATTCTACTGCATCTAAATCAACAGTAAAAGATTCAGTGGAACTCAGCTCATCACCTCCACATTTTGTGTGATTCAGTATTGCAGAGTGCTGTACATTGAAGGAATGGTTTGAAAGGAGGTTATTATATGAAGTTCCCTGAAAAGAGAGAGAAAAGACAGAAACACCAGTCTTCCTTGCACAAAAAGCAGGTGGCAACAGTAAAAAGTTGATAATTAATATCATACTACAGTTAAATATCATGGAACTTTCCAGCAACCTTTTGAATGGAAAGGCCAAAAGGTAAATCAAAACATTATTTGTGCTGTCCACTAAGCCTTTCGGATCCCCTCCAAACAAACACCGATATATAGTTGACTGAAGCCCATAGGAGTCCTTTTATTTACCCTGAATTTGGACCAAAAACCATTTACCTGTGATTTTCCACTACGAAAGAGGAACTTCTATGTGAACAGAGTTTTGATTTATGGATAGCGAGTAAAACAAATAACCATTAGTTAACCAGGGAGGTACATGATGTCAAAATGTAGAGAGAAAGCAATATAATGTCTTTATTCTTAGCGCAGATGCAACCAAAATGGGATGAAAAAATAACAGCTTATACTGAAAGAAAGTAAAGTAAAAAGTAAAGAAAGAGGCTGTCTTTGTGCGGACTCTTTATTTTCCACATATGATGAGTGGTCAGTTTTCTCATTTAGCTTAAAATAGGATGGAAAAAGGAGTATTTTCACAAACTTAATTTTTCATTATAAGCTTGAATTCTCTGAATGCCCCAAAATATCCAGTACTCCTGCCACTTTTGACTGACATCTTGTGCTCAGAGTAAAAATACTTTTGATTCCATGCTGAATACAGCCCTTTATATTTGGTGCATTTCTTTCTTCTTCATGAGCAAAAGTAGATCTAGACTGTAGACTTCTGAAAACTTTAATGAAATAAAAAGACTTCGTGCATAAATTATCATTTTTATCAAATGCTTTTGCTTATGTTTTTCCTTTGCAAAGAACAAAATACTGTATTACACATGCACACTCAACAAGCATCTAGCACATATTCCATTGTCCTGGTTTCAGCTGAGATGATTTTCTTTATAGTGGCTGGTATGGGGCTATGTTTTGGATTTGTGCTGAAAACAGTGTTGATAATAGGGAGATGATTTAGTTGTTGCTGCACTAGTCAAGGACTTTTCAGCTTCCCCTGCACTGCCAGGTGCACAAGAAGCTGGGAGAGGACACAGGATAGTTGATCCAAACTGACCAAAGGGCTATTCCACACCATATGACGTCATGCTCAGTATATACAGCTGAGGAAGAAGAAGGAAGGGGGAGACGTTCGGAGTGATGGTGTTTGTCTTCCCAAGTAACCGTTACACGTGATGGAGCCCTGCTTTCCTGGAGATGGCTGAACACTGCCTGCCCATGGGAAGGAGTGAATGAATTCCTTGCTTTGCTTTGCTCGTGTGCATGGCTTTTGCTTTGTCTATTAAACTGTCTTTATCTCAACTCACGAGTTTTCTCGCTTTTACTCTTCTGATTCTCTCCCCCATCCCACCGCGGGGGGAGTGAGCAAGCGGCTGTGTGGGGCTCAGTTGCTGGCTGGAGTTAAACCACGACATCCATCAGCACTTACACAGTCAGTCATCTGTTAAGGTAAAGTTTTCTTGAATAATGCTATAAACAGAATTTCAAATCTGATTTGGATTTAACTGCTTCAATTAAATGAGGATCTGTTGTTAGCTCCATAGCAGATCTACAGAATTAAAGCACAAAAAAATCCAAGAGAGTTTAATCAGTTTAATGTTTGTATAGTTGTGAAGAGCTGGTAAAGAAAGGACTGGCCAAGAAAACAAGTCTAAGTAGGCTATGGAATTTAAAGTTCCTAAAATTAAAATTTGGGTATGATTTTCATAGGTATGCAGCCTATAAGCAGACAGATAGATAAAAGGGCCCAAGGCAATACAGCCTCTAAAGAAGGATATCTGAAATCTAAAAATGAATTTTCCTTTTGCTGCCAATACTTCTTCAAAAGAAAAGACACAGGAAAAGCAAAAATATTTCAGGATTCCTGTTTGTGTCCTTCACAAGTGCACTAAACTCCTTATGGCATGGATGCAACAAAAGGAAATGGCCATAGACAAGCCAGCTGCATTTACGTTATTTCCCTTCTGAAGTTCTTCTTACTATCTGTCATCTTGTAATTTCAGATTTTTTGTTACACAGCAGCACTAGTTCACCATGTTAATTATATTTTTCTCTAAGAGATAAAAATCATCAACTCAATTATACATTTTGCTATAAAAAACCAACACTAACAATGTGGAAGCTATGATAGGAACATATATTACTATGCTTTTTGTGCCTGATGTAATGGAATGACAGCCTCAATGATTATGGTAGTTAATATTTGGCATGCCATTAGCCTGCACTACTTTATTTTAGAGTCTCAGACTATGGGTTTGGGGGAGAGAGGAGACAGGGGAGAGACTTAGGACCCAGCAGTTTACAGAGAAATTAAGTGCTTTTTTCAAATAAGCATCTCATTGGCCTCTAGCCTTTTAAGAGCAGCAAATAGACCAATGTTACAATTAGAATAGAATGGTTATGGTGTATAAATGAACAGCCTAAATGTCACAGGCTGCTAAAATAAATTTTGCAATGACTAAATAAACTAAACAATCTCATTTGCACTGACACCAAATTACGGCACCCTAAGTAGTGTGCTTTATTACTTCCTCACCTATCCAATTGCCTTTGCAGCAGTTCTTTTCCACCAGCAAAATGTTAGTTATTTGTAAAAAATATTAATGGATTTTAAGATAAATCTGACAGGATTTACCGGTTTAAAATTTACCGGTGACTTTAAATCATTTTAAGTATAGCAGACATGAAATTATTGATCAATAAACAAAACACTACAAGTATTGCAGATCTGTGGATATATTATGACCTTTTGTGGTTTAATTAAATAACCCATTGGAACTTCTTACAATGCTGGGACATCTGAAATCAATTACTGCTTCATGAGCTATAGTTTTCACTAGAGTCCCAGTAATACAATCTCAGAAAGATACCTAAAGCAGTTGTATTGCTCCTGATTGGTGTTTGCATCCTCATATTAGAATACACTTGAGTGTGCATAGTCCTGCAGAGAGATATGGGCAAGTCAATCACAAGTGACTATCTGCAAAGTTAACATTCCTTATTGATGGCAAATATTCCACTAATGGAGAAAAATTTGTACACATGTGTTTATTCTACAGGAATGTGCAACAAATGGTTTATGCAAATATTTCCATCTCTGGTTGTTCAACAGCTTTTTGCTGAGCACAGCATTAAGTATTTATGATTAGTGACTTGAGCCCCTGATTGATGATGTTAATAACATCAAGTTCATGGTATGCAAAAATTTGCTAGTTGTGAATATTCATTATTTGATTCAAATTCACTGTTTTGCTGAATATTCCCAAACATTAAATTTATCTGTTAAAAATTCATGGCACATAAGCACAACTGTTCTGTAGGCAAAGTCAACACCAATTTGTTTACAAACAAATAATAAGGAATAAAAAAGGAAATATCCAATTGCAGTGAAAGGAATGTCTGGCGTAATGAACGAAGCCTACTTCATTCTACAAACCTATGCTGCATGTTTCAAAATATATCAGTAAAGTAACACCATTGAAAATCAGACCTTACTTCACATTGTCTTATCCTAAAAATACTAATATTGCAATTATTTAATTAACAATAATAGCACCAAAATTGTATGGAATACTTCTAAACAAAATGGAAGAAAGTAGAACAAAGAAGCAGGCCCACCTGTAACAACTGAGGTTTAATAGGTAGATTTGTTCTTCTGAAGGATTAATAAAAGAGAATCTGTGAGACAGCTTAAGTCCTTTCAAAACTATGACAAAGTTGTTTTTCTCTCAGGGAAATTTATTCCATCTAAGTCTTCCATAGGAGGGATTGCAAAGTTAGAGTTGGAACATCTCCTATGCCCTGTGCCCACTCTGAGCCTTTCTTTGAACATCTTTCTTCAGCCTTGTCAACACAGGCATTTTCTCCTAAAAGCCACCAGAACTTAACTTTCTGACTATTGTACCATAAGGAAAGCTGTTAGCATGTATTTGGTTCTCTGGGTTTGTATACTATTTGCTCTTCCAAAACAGGCTAAAGACTAAAAAAATAAGGCTACTAGAAAGTCTTAAAGGATGTAGTGCTTCTGCAGTTCAAATGGCATCTATGCATAGTAATCTCATTAAAGCCAATTCCACAATCTGTATCAGCAGTCTGAAAGGTGCATACGAAGTGACAGTTAAAAATAGGTCCAGAATAATACAGTGAACTTATAAATACATTCAAGCATAAAAATGAAGAAGAAGACAAATTATTTAAGTGAAAGGATACCACCTGTACAAGGTTAAAAGACTGATAATGGTCATGATCAATTGTAAGCTTATTAAGACAGTATAGTTCTGGAATGGCCTTCTAAACAGGTTATCCATTAAGGAACCTGAACTGTTTCATGATGAAATTTGATAAAGTTATGGAAGGGATAGGAATAGTTTAAGACTATGCTTTGAGTCCCTGGGGTTTGATTTGCTGGTATTTGAAAAGGAGTTTTAAACACAACTTGATTTTGTTTGATTGCACGTTTGTCTTTGCTTCCCCCCGCCCTGCATCCTTCCGCACCTAACATAGGACTTTTCCTGCCTCTGCACAAAAGCTGGTCTCTTCAGGAAGAGGAGGAAGATGAAATTCACTTCAATCAGAAGCATTACAGATTGACACAGCTATTCAGAGGATGTCGGGCAGAATGTGACATTTCTCCTGATAATGGCACCTGAGAGGCCCAGCCTGGTCACGAGCTCACCCAATGGCCAGATCTGGAGTGAGGAAACACTTTTTTCCAGGTGAGTAGGCAAGGGCCGAAGAGTGAGGCATTGTCCCCTTCCCAGAGCCACCCCGGAATTCCTTGGACGAAATTCTTTGGCATTTGGGACACGCTAAGGAATGCAGGGCAATAGCGACCTTTCTTGCCTTACTGCTGGGACAGGCTGAGGTTGCTGCCTTTGGTCTTTTGCAAGAGACCTCTGGTACATTCAAGCTCTTTATGGTATCTGGAACTTATAGAATAAAATTCTTAAGGATCTTCTGACCTAAACATTTGCCTGGAATGATGAGGAATTAATTCAATGAACCAGGAGATCACTTCAGTTTTGGTACAGGGTGTCCGTGCCCAGGTGCTGGCAGCAGGGCTGCTGCAGGGGCCTCTGTGAGGAGAGGCCAGGGCTGCCCTGTGCCGGGCAGAGCCTGTTCCAGCCAGTTCCACAGCAGCCCTGCTGCAGGACACAGCTGAGCCTGTCAGTGAAGCTGGGGGTGCCTCTGTGAAGGCGTATTTGAGAAAGGGCAAAAAGGTGCCAGGCAGTAAGGAGCGAGGAAAAAAGTGTAAGAAACAGCCCTGCGAGCAGCAAAGTCAGAGAATAAGGAAGGGGAGGAGGTGGTGGAGCAGATCGTGTTTTCTCCCCAGCCCTGTTGAGGAGGGGGAGTAAGAGCAGCTGGGTGGGCGTCTGGCAACTGGCTATGGTCCACACACCACAGTTTTAATGCAACTATATAACATCACTAAATTTCACTGTCAATAAAACAGAAATTCACATGAACCCAATATTGACTGTATGCAACTTCGTATTTGCCATTTATTCATTTATGGAATTCTGCAGTCATTTTATAAGCACCTCCATGCTTTTTTAAATCGCTCTTCTTAATTGAGTATCCATAAACATGTTGCCAATCACATACATGTATCGAACAGAAAAAGTCTATGGATTTCATACAAAGGCTTGGCCACATACTCAAAGTCAACCCATGTTCCTTCATATTTAACACTGCCGCTCTCTGTGAACTAGCTCAGAACAAGGCTGTGGTACTGATCCGTGGCAGGACAGACCACCATGATGCATTTCCATTGTATACCAAAATACTACCAAAATACTAGTAATAAACAAGCCACTGTTTTTGGACATTAACATAAAAACTAATCACATTATTATTCTTACAGCAGCAGTTCAAAAGCTCAATGGCTGAATAATTATACCCCAACCCACCATCATTAAATAAGCATTAAAGAGCTACACATACTGCTTTGGGGAAAAGAGAATTCCAGAACAAAGGTAATTATACTGAAAAGGTAAGACATCATTTTCGGACAGTAAGACTAAATTTGCTGTAATTTAAAGTCAATTTTCAGCTTTAGTTTTCAAAGAAATATTAAGTGTCTTAATAAATACCTATTTACATCTCAGATTTGCAAGATGGTCCCCCAAATAAAAAACACCATATGTGGCATCTTACATATAAAGCAATTCAAGAAGTAAATTCTTACAGTATGAAACAACATAACTGCTAGTGCTAGAGCAAATTTAAATTTGTAATAAGAAACTTAACAGAAACAGAAAACAAACAAACTCTGATAAACAGCAGTTAGTATCTCTCCAAACCTCCTGTAGGTTTTCATCTGAGGAACAACTAACAAATACATAGTATTGAAATGTTTCTTTAGACTAGATATGTTAGTTTGTGGTAGCAAATTATAACAGGAGGTAAAAAGTCTATCAGAGTTCCACAAAAAGTTTCTAAGACCAAATTTAAAGCACAATTTTTACCAAAAGGCTTTAAAAGTCATACAATGCTGAAAGTCCTGCATAGACTCCATTGCAAGAGCACTTATTGGGTCTGTTGATGGTCACAAAAAGCATGAATCAACTTAACAGTGAAAAAAAAGACGTTATTTGTCTAATATGACTCACAGGTCACTGTTTTGGAAAGAGGTCGAAGTTAGATGAAATGGTTTAGCTCACTTGTAAAAGCAATAAAACAGCTGTACAATGAGGATGTCCCGCACGGCAGAAAGTGACCATTCACACACGCTCACACAGAGAGAAAAAGGCCTCCTCCTCCCACTTTGTTTATGCAGCTTCCTGTGACCATTAAAACTAAAGGCCATTAGCAGACCTTCTCTGCATGAGCTGGTATGGACTGCATGGAGACAAACCGCTCTGCTCCCTCAGGAGCAATTGCTACTGCCCAGCACTAGCAAAATCTGCATCATTAGCAAATAGTCCTCCCCCCCTTTAGTTTCCAGGGAGCACCAATCTTCTGTGCTGGCAGTACCTCCACGTCCCATGTTGAAAGCAGCAGACCTGCTGCTAGTTATGCAGATATAGTATTGCACAGTCTTTTAAATAGGAGCAGATGGGGGGGAGTTCCTCTCCCCACACAGTTTTGCTTTGGCATCTTCTGAATGTTCTCATTAAGATACTAAGTTTGAGGAGTGCTATTTTATTAGTTACTCCTTGTTGGTTGTCTCCTCAACAATATGCTATGAAGTTATTAGGAGAAAAATGAAGCAAGACAATCTACTGAGTTTTGTGGTCTGGGCCAGAGAGTAACAGCTATGTTTTAAGACTGTTTGACCTCACCTAAACAAATAAATCTGCTTCCTCATTAGGGCTTCCAATCTGCATTAAGCAGCAGGAAGCTAACATATTTTCCTTTTTATTATACCTCAGCTGCAGTCTCACCGTATGAATCAGAAACTCTAGATCTTCAACTGAGATTTGGATCAATCCACTATTTTCTTAAAATCAGTTTATTTAGCCAGAAATCACTAGATACTTGGCTCTGGTAATGATTTCCTTCTTGCATCAATTTCAGACTGAATTTTATCTTATTTAATCCAAATGCATTTTGATTTTCTTCAGGTTCTTGTAGATCCTCTGAATGGGAATTAAGGATCAAGAATCAGAGAAAATGGTTTCTAATGAAAAAGAGAATGATGTACGGATGCAACTTCCCTCTCTACAATGCTTGTTTCATTATTAAAGAAAACTATCATAGAAAAGTACTTAAAAATCACATATTTTACACTTAAACTTTGCTAAATTTCACATCGCGAGACATGCAGGACAAATCAGCTCCAAATTAATGTCAGGATTTTAGAATCTGGTGTTTCTTACATGAGAAAAGCATGAATTCATTAACTGTTAGAAATATCAGTCTCTGGTGTATTCTAAGAAATCTCATCCAATCTTCATACTCCATTGTAAATGCTGTTCACTGTAAAGTACCTCAAGCTACTGGCCAAAACTATAACAAATCTGTATCAACCTGCACCTTCAGAGTCAACACCAAGTCCTAACGTACTGCCTCAGAATCAGCAGCAACAGTACAAGAGAAAAATCAAGTTCCTCCCACCACCCACTGAAATCAACCCACAGTCTCTGCCTGCTTATCTACCAGATAGTCTCCTCTGCAAGCAACCAGTTGAGAACTGATGACATTTGAGCTGTTCTGACAGCAGCTAGCTGAGGACAGCAGTGGCTGAAGTATACTACACATCACAGTATGAGATACAATGCATCTGCTTTATTCTTAGATGTGCAATTCAGATGCATGTATATGCATCTCATGTATATACTTAGGAAAAACAGAATGATTCATCATTGTAAAAAAATACAAGTGGGGTCACCCAGTGGGTCCTGCACAGAGCACTGAAAAGACCAAGGCGATGCTGATCGTATAACTTCATGAGCCCACTGCTTCAGTTTGCAAAGCTTTACAGCCACACTAACACAGGTGAGAAAACACATTATGACTTGACATAGCTGATCAATATGTAGATTAATTTCAACTTCAATAAGTAAAGAGCAGGTAGAAGAAAAATCAAAGAGCCATAATAAAACTTATATGAGAGGAAAATGAAATAAAATTACTATCCTAAGGAGATCAGAGGAGGACGAGAGACAGGCAAATAGGCAGAGAGAGAGCGTGTATGTGTTTCAGAGAGACAGACAGACAGAGTTAGAGAGGTAGAGTTAGAGAAAGAGAAGCCAGTTCAACAGTGAAACATCTGAACATGGGAAGGAAGCTGGGTTTGATCCTAAGACTGGAAGGCTCTAGGAGGTACTGAGCATAAGCCAGCACCCCCAGATGCTTCTCTGCTAGCTAAGGGAATATAAAAATAAACAGTTCCCAAGGATCAGAGTGCAGATAGTATTTCAACTGACATTAAGTCTTTGCTTAGTGTACTGTTTTCTCTTGTCACGGCAACATGGCAGTGAATTGCAAGGTTATGGTGGAGAGAAAGGAGAAATACATCATGCTATCTATGTGCAGTGCATCAACAGGGGCACTCATCCTCTGGTGCCACACAATTTCCCCTTCTACAACATACTGTCTTGTAGGAGACTGTCTCACCAAACACATCCCAGAGCTCAACAAGCGGTTGTGCATGAGGAAGAGTCCATTTGGAGATTTCTTTGGGAACAGATGGCTTTAAGGCAAAGGCCCAGGAAGGCTGCTCTGTCAGGGATGGCTCTGGAGGATAGACTCTCCTATGAGGAGGGGACAGCTGCAGTTCTGAGCCAAATGTTAATGGGCATGAACAAGTGAAACCTGGAATATCTTTTCTGCTGCTCACAATTTCCCTACAAGTGCCATTTGAATTAGCATTTTTATAATTTATGTGCACAAGCTGAGCAACATTTTTGAAAGACTGACTCTCAGTTTACACAGGTATGAGTCAGTTTAGACAGATATACCTGCACATAACTCTGACTTCAGCAACATAATCTTGAGAGCCTTTGCACCTAATGCTTGTAAACATCACTGTACAGGACTGCTAGCATAGTGTCCAGAAGGAGTCAAGCAATTTGGGTTCCAGTTATGGCACTTCTCTATCAGTGTTTCACTTTTTCTTTTCCAACTTACACTGTTACTTGGTACGTAGCATTCAAAATTTGTTTCGAAAGGAACCTTTGTCATAAAATTATAAAAAAAAAAATTTTGCATAGGGTTCAAAGAATAACCACAAGTCAGTTTTTCAAGTATGTTTTTCTTCTTTCCCCAAATTATTTGATTCTACCCTTTCTGCTTTGAAGCATGCAACAGCACAAGTTTTGAACTGGAATGCTCTGATGAAGCCCATTTTACAGTGGAGGAAAAGGTGGGTTTTCTTTTGCTGTGATGAGATTCCCGCTGCCATAAAAACACAAGTGCTTGAAATACTGAGCCTATACTTAAACGAGTAGTTCACTACATTGTATTGCAGCTCTTCATAACTGCGATGCAAAGGTGGCTTTCACTGCCAGCTTCAGGCTAGTTACAGTGATTCATGTAAGCCTAAAGGAGCATCAGGGAGTCTGAGCAAGAGATAGACTGGTGGAACTGCACTCTGACCTCCCAGAAACACGAACAGAGACAGCCACCAGAAAAAGCCCCTCATCAAAGGGATTCAGTATCCTCCCCCACCAGGATGTAGGCAGGGACTTAAGGGGAAGCAGCGAGTGGAAGCGAGTCCGCAAACAGGGCAGCAAGCAAATGCCCTCCTTGCCCACCACGCCTCCCCAGGTGCCTCTGCACAATAGATATAAGGCTCTAGAGGTGGAGGACCAGTCAGAGGATGATGAGGATGTCAATCCATCTACACCAGAGGAGCGGCCAAGGCCAGAAAGACATACCCCCCATATTCCTACAACCTCCACAAGGAAGAAAAGATGCGTCATAGTTGTAGGAGACTCCCTGCTGAGGGGAACAGAGGGTCCAATATGTCGGGCAGACCCTTCTCATAGGGAAATCTGCTGCCTCCCAGGAGCCCGGGTTAGAGATATCACTAGGAAACTTCCTAGCCTGGTACAGCCCTCCAACTACTACCCATTACTGCTCTTCTACGTGGGAGGTGACGCAGTTGCAGTACGTGGCCCAAGGGAGATTAAAAGAGACTTCAGGGTCTTAGTGAAGGAATCTGGGGCACAGGTGATTTTATCCTCCCTCCTTCCAGTTGTGAGCAGTGACACTGGAAGGAACAGGCAGACCCAGTCTATTAATACATGGCTCTGTGGCTGGTGTCAACATCACAATTTGGGTTTTTTTGACAATGGGGTGGCCTACATGGCACCAGGCTTGATGGTGTCAAATGGGAGCTACATTTCTCAAGGGGGAAAGAGGGTCTTTGCCCAGGAGCTTGTGGGGCTCATTGACAGGGCTTTAAACGAGATGTGAAGGGGGAGGGAGAACATGTCAGACTTGCCTGCGGCAAGCCGCGTGAGGACACACAATGGTTAGAGGGACGGGGTGCTAGTATGGGCCCTCAACCTGTTGCCCAGGGGTGTGCTGGGGACACTGCACCACAATCAAAGTCTTGTGGAGATGAGCTGGGGGCTCCTCAGGTAGTAGAAGCCAACAAGGAAACTTCCGTCAAACACCTTAAGGGAAACAGGGGGTGTTCCACTAGGAAGGTGACATGGCCGACAGCCCAGATGAAGTGTCTCTACACAAATGCACGCAGCATGGGCAACAAACAGGAGGAGCTGGAAGCTACCATGCTTCTAGAAAGCTATGACCTGATTACCATTACTGAAACTTGGTGGGACAAATCACATGACTGGAGTGTGGCTATTGATGGCTATTGGCTATTCAGAAGGGACAGGCGGGGAAGAAGGGGTGAAGGTGTTGCCCTCTATACCAAGAAATGGATAGAGTGTGAAGAGCTGTCCCTAAAGAATAGCCACGAGCAGGTTGAAAGCTTAGGGGTAAGAATTAGAGACCGAGGCAACAAAAGGAACCTTGTGGTTGGTGTCTACTACAGGCTGCCTGATCAGGGAGAGCCTACTGATGAACCCTTCTTCTTCCAACTACAGGAGGCTTCACGCTCGCAAGCTCTTGTCCTACTCAGGGACTTCAACCACCCTGACATCTGCTGGAAAAGTAGCACGGCAAGCTGTAGGCAATCCAGGAGACTCCTGGAGTGCAGAAGTCTCCCAGAGGATAACTTCTTAACCCAGGTAATAGACACCCCTACCCGAGGGGATGCGATACTGGACCTGATGGTCACCAATGCAAGTGAGCTCATCAGTGACATCAGGATTGGAGGCAGCCTAGGCTGCAGTGATCATGCATTGGTGGAGTTCACAGTCCTGAGGGATATGGGACAGGTGAGGAGTATAGTCAGGACCCTAAATTTTAGGAAAGCAAACTTCCAGCTCTTCAACGAGTTAGTCAGTAGGATTCCCTGGGAAACGGTCCTCAGGGGCAGGGGAGCAGAACAGAGCTGGCAGATCTTTAAGGATGCTTTCCATAAAGCGCAAGAGCTCTCAGTCCCCAGATGTAGGAAATCAGGCAAGGAAGGGAAGAGACCGGCATGGCTGAGTTGAGACATGCTGGTCAAACTAAAGAGCAAGAGGGAACTGCACAGGCAGTGGAAGCAGGGACGGGTAACCTGGGAAGAGTATAGGGACGCTGCCCGCTTGTGTAGGGATGGGTGCAGCTGGAGCTGAACTTGGCAAGGGATGCAAAGAATAACAAGAAGGGCTTCTACAGGTATGTCAGCCAGAAAAGGAAAGTTAAAGAAAGCGTACCTCCCCTGATGAACAAGAATGGTGACCTAGTATCAACAGACGAGGAGAAGGCTGAGGTACTCAACAACTTTTTTGCTTCAGCCTTCTCTGGCAACCGCTATCCTCACCCCTCCTGAGTCAACATGTTGGGGACCAGGGGGGTAAAGCCCCTCCCACTGTAAGGGAAAATCAGGTTCGTGACCACCTGAGGAACTTGAACATATATAAGTCTATGGGACCTGATGAGATGCATCCCAGAGTCTTGAGGGAATTGGCTGATGTAGCTGCCAAGCCACTCTCCATGATATTTGAAAAGTCATGGCAGTCAGGTGAAGTCCCTGGTGACTGGAAGAAAGGAAACATTGTGCCCATCTTTAAAAAGGGTAGAAAGCATGACCCTGGGAACTATGGACCTGTCAGCCTCACCTTTGTGCCTGGGAAGATCATGGAACAGATCCTCCTAGAAGCTCTGCTAGACCACATGGAGGACAGGGAGGTGATTTGAGACAGCCAACATGGCTTTACCAAGGGCAAGTCCTGCCTGACCAACCTAGTGGCTTTCTACGATGGAGTTACCACATCAGTGGACAAGGGAAAAACAATGGATGTCATCTATCTGGACTTCTGTAAAGCCTTTGACATGGTCCCCCACAACATCCTTCTCTCTAAATCGGAGAGATGCGGATTTGATGGGTGGAGTGTTCAGTGGATAAGGAATTGGTTGGATGGTCGCATCCAGAGGGTAGCGGTCAATGGCTCAATGTCCAGATGGAGATCAGTGACAAGTGGTGTCCCTCAGGGGTCCCTACTGGGACCAGTGCTGTTCAATATTTTCATCAATGACATTGACAGCGAGATTGAGTGCACCCGCAGCAAGTTTGCAGATGACACCAAGCTGAGTGGTGCAGTTGACATGCCAGAAGGACGGGATGTCATCCAGAGGGACCTGGACAAGCTGGAGAAGTGGGCCTGTGTGAACCTCCTGAGGTTCAACAAGGCCAAGTGCAGGGTCCTACACCTGGGTCAGGGCAATCCTTGGTTTCAATACAGGCTGGGGGATGATGTGATCAAGAGCAGCCGTGCAGAAAAGGACTTGGGGGTACTGATGGACAAAAAGCTGGATATGAGCCAACAATGTGCGCTCACAGCCCAGAAGGCCAACCGTATCCTGGGCTGCATCAAAAGAAGCGTGGCCAGCAGGTCGAGGGAGGTGATTCTGCCCCTCTACTCTGCTCTGGTGAGACCTCACCTGGAGTACTGTGTCCAGCTCTGGAGCCCTCAGCACAAGAAGGACATGGACCTGTTGGAGCAGGTCCACAGGAGGGCCATGAAAATGATCCAAGGGCTGGAGCACCTCTCCTACGAGGACAGGCTGAGAGAGTTGGGGTTGTTCAGCCTGGAGAAGAGAAGGCTGCAGGGAGACCTTAGAGCAGCCTTCCAGTACTTAAAGGGGGCCTATAGGAAAGATGGGGACAGACTTTTTAGCAAGGCCTGTTGTGACAGGACAAGGAGCAATGGTTTTAAACTAAGGGAGGGCAGATTTAGGCTGGATTTAAGAAAGAAATTTTTTACTATGAGGGTGGTGAGGCACAGGAACAGGTTGTCCAGAGAGGTAGTGGAGGCCCCATCCCTGGAAACATTCAAGGTCTGGTTGGATGGGGCTCTGAGCAACCTGATCTAGTTAAAGATGTCCCTGCTCTTGCAGGGGGGTTGGACTAGATGACCTGTAAAGGTCCCTTCCAATCCAAAGCATTCTATGATTCTATATTGTATAAAATTCCTTTGCAGAGGGACAAGTTCAGTTCACTATTCACCTCCTGTCCTAGTCTGACTTCAAACATGAACGAATTATGCTGTAAAATCAGGAATAAGAACTGTAATAAGGAGCAGGGAAGATTTATATCCTCTTTAAACTAGCTGTCCATGTAGGTTTCTGTTGAACTAGCACGTACTAAGCCGAGTTCTCTGCTAAATCCTCCACTAAAATGAGCTCTTCAAATGCATTTCTTTTTCAGTATATTTCATTTCCCAAATGAAGGTTAGGGAATACAGTTGATGGACTATCTCACTGGAAGTTTCTTTCCTTTAATTTTTATTAATTTATGTTTTAAAAAAAGGCAGGCCAATCTTCAGAGTTCTCTTACATGTTCTTGGTCCAACAGGCAACTCTTAAAAACCTTTTCTCTTTTGGAAGTGATATTCTGCAAAGAAAACTCCATTTAGATGAGTTCTGTCCATGTTACATTTCTCATTCAGCAATTATTATCTCTTCTCCTTATTTAAACAGCTCTTTTTCCTTCAGTTCACTATATCATAAATCCAAATAGCTGAACTCATGCCCTATGTGAAACTTCATTTCATAAGAAAAAAATGCTGTGGTTACCTCTTTGGTAAAATTAGATTCTGCTAATAGCTTAATTCATTTATCCATTTCTTTTAGATTTCTAAACTTTTCTTTTAGTTAAACTTCTGATGTAATTTATCAGATATTCTGGGCATCATCAAATCTCCACAACTACATAGAAGCTGCTCAGCACTCTTGAAAATCATGTCACAAAAATCACCGGTGCACAACTTCATTTTCCATGTGCCCATAACACTTCCTGCACACCTCCAGGGCTAGGCATTAATTTACCATCCATGATATAGTTAAGGGAATCAAACCCTTCTCCTCTAAGTACACCTGTTTCTCTCTTTCTTTGTCACATGTAAATGCAACTATAGAAAAAAGGCATTCCTAAAAACATTTCTAGCAGGAGCACTTTTACTGTATTTCCATCAGTCAACCCATGTACCAAGAGGATAAAGCTTTAGGGCTCACAGGCTGTGAGAGATAAAGAACACAATACAACAAGACTCACAGTCTATCAAAATTGGGACTCACATCCACTTCATAACAAGCTCCCTGTGTTACTTACCATTTGGTCTGCAAAACTATCTCCAAACTTGTGTCTGGTATCTTCCTTTTTTTTTTCCACAGCATACACACTGCCATGCCTCTCCTCTGCCAGACCTCTTCCTTTCAGCCAAATTCAGAGATTTCTTTTTCCAATTTTTCTATTTTTCTCTCTCTTTTTCTTTCTTTCTTTTTTTCTTTTTCTTCTTCTTTTAAGAAAATGCATTTCTATCACAAAAAAGCCAAGTGCAGTTCCAGAGACTTGATGAATAGGCCCAACATATAGACACATGGTTTGTGAGTTGGCCATGTATCATCAGCCTCATTTATCAGTGTGGAAACTTGTAGAACAGCAAAATGCATTGGCTCCGTAAGAATCCTGTTTCAGTCCCTGGGATAAATCTGCTCCTCATGTTCTATAGTCCAATCATTTATCAACAGACTCAGATTAGCATTTTCTATTTCCTTTCTTTCGTATTCCAGTCAGCTGTAGAGCTCTTCCCTTGAGAAATACCAAATTATCCACACTTAATTGATTTCTTATGTTTATATCATTGGCAATGCTAAAGTAGAAAAAATAATTTGAGAACTGAAATGTTAACTGGAATCCAATAATTCTTATAAAGCTGAAAAAATTAACAATTTGATCTACTCCCATACAGTTTAGCAATGATAAAAACAAACAGGACTGCTACAGAATGGCATTGAAACACAACATCATAATTTTCCACTCACTGTTTTTATGTGACTATCAATATAAAACCACCAGCTGATAGATAAATGAATAATTGGCATCATTACCAGAGCAGACAAAGTCCTTCTTCTGAACCTCCGCCACAAGAAAACCCCGCAGGTTTACGGGTGCCAAACAGAAGGTGAACTGCCCGATAGTGCGCCTCTGCCGCAGCCAGTCAGACAGCCAAGCCAGGTGGCAGTCGCAGTGCAGGAAGTTGGAGTGAAGCCGCCTACAAAAGACAGAACAACCCTAAAGTAATTAGTAATTTTTTTAACAGAAGACACAAACCAGAGCAATCAAGTACAAGTCTGTCTGGCTCTTCACTACAATTTAAGTAGGAACATTGCAGGTTATTGGTTACAGCTGAGTCAGGTCTTGACTGTCTACGTTGCCATGTAATATACAAATGTCCACATATAAATTAGTGTTATTATTTATAATTTCTTGGAAGAATGAAGTTAAATAATTACCTGCCTACAGGTAATCATGAGCTGGCCATTATAGAGAAAAGAACGTGCAGAATTTAAGATTCCTCCAACTAATCACTTTGCCTGTGATTTCACATCATAAGTAACTGCACGAATGTGATATCTTTGAGTGAATTCAAAGGATGGCTTGTACAAACATGAGGACCAGGCTGAAAAACAGGATGATAGGTGATTCTTCCCTCTTCTTTGGGGGGGGAGGGGGGAGACAAGGGGGACGACAGACAGGACCGGGGAGGAGGGGGGAGGGAGAGAGAGAGAGAGACAGAGACAGACAGACAGACAGAACCCCACACGCCAGAGGCTATTGATACCTTGTATGCTCCTGTGTTGCCTGTACAAATTCACTAATCCTCTTTTTACTGTGGCAATTTAATGCAAGTATGCAAGTTCTAGGAATTTTCAACTCATGATGAAGAAGGGGACCACGACAGGGTCCTGACACACAGCAATGCTGGGGCTGTTCTCTGTAATGGAAGATCTAGACACACAGCTCCCTTCCCAGCCTGCTTCATGACTGGCACTAGAGACTTGCAGGAGCATTATCACACTGTGGGGGAAGTCTGCAAAATGATGATGTGTTCAGGGAGCAAATCCGGTAATTTTAATAGCTACCAAACTTTAGGTCAAAACAAAAGCCCAAGACATTAATTATTTCATTCCTTGTAATGAGTCATGCATTTGCAGCGTTATACCAAAGCTGAAATGATAAAACAGATTGAAAATCCTGTCAGAAATGGTTAGACAAAGCATCATTCACTAATATTACAGGCATTACATTTAAAAAAACCCACACAATTGGTGTGCACAGGATTTAGCCTTGTCCATCCACTAAAGAAATTAACTGTCTGTCTGTGAGATCTTTATATTGCACAGCAGCAGTGCAGGTCAGCAGTGGCGCCCAGACTGACAGTCCCCAGATTTGTATGTCTGGGGTGGGCAGTCACAGCAAAAAACCACAAATCTGGAACTGAGATTTTATCCTGTAGAGATGGAAGATGTTACTCTCCTGGGAGCACTGTAAAACGTAATTGTTCTAGAAGGATGGCTAGAAGACCTTTTTTTTAGGGATTATGAAGCTATTTAGTTGACACTGCGGTAAGTTAGATTTCTACTAAAATGTTTTGTTGTTATGAACCATTAATCTGTTTGGGACACTTTTTGTTGATTGAAAGAACAGATAAATTCATTTACAAATAAAAGAGAACAAATATCATCTAGCCAGAAATCATCCTAAGTAAGACTTTGTTTTAACTTAGAGAGTAAGCATTTCATTTAAATCCTTGAAGTATTATCCCTTCCCATCACAGCAGTTAACAACTATATTCAGAATCATCTTCCTTCAGGAACTGAAACAGAGCTCATCCCATGCCCATTCCCTGCATCCCCTGTATGGATGTAGGCAGGCAGGAGTAATAAAACCACAGTTTCACAAAAAGGGGCAGCTTTGCACTTCTGTGAGTTGTTTTTTTTCTCACTAAACTCGTATAACTGGTTTCTGGGTTTTCCCATTTTAGTAGTGCAAACTGTAACCTCTTTGCCAGCTTGCCTGCCTCAGCAGAGCCCTACCTTGTCGTTTGTTCAAGTTTTCCTGTGAACAATGAAAAGCACTGAAGTGGTTTGGTACATTTTCAGTTTACCCGTAAATAAAAAAATTTTAAAAAATTATGCAATTACCTATCTCAGCAGTCACGCACACATGCAGAGACGACAGGACACTTACCATTAAGCAAATAGGTATGTGGGACATGCTTTGACATAAATAAAGCTGTTTCAAGCAAAGGAAAGCAGATCAATAAAAACTAATTCCTGTCACTTCCAATCAAGGCTAAAAGATCAATGAAACTTAGCAAGAGAAGATAGTTAAATAAAAAAGGTTAGCACAGAAGAGCTGATTTTTTTTAAGAATTCTTCAAGAGTTTCAAATCTTACTAGCACTGTTCTCTTCCCCGAGACGTCATGTTCAAGTTGAATATGCTCTTTATTTTTCCTTCTCTGTTCTTCTTAAATGAGCAGATTGTTTTGAGAGCCATGAAGAAAAAGCTATTTATCCATAGAACTATCACAGCAGATGCAGCTGCCACAAGCAGCCCCAAAAGTCCTGCTAATGGATCTCACTAGCGTGTGAATGAGACACATAGGAAAAAGACTATCCACGCCGCAGCAGGCCTCAGCTGGATGGGAAAAAGGGCTTGTCCCTACTTAAGTAACATTCAGACCAGGGATTCCCTACAAGAGCTTCTGAAAAAAAGCATGTCTAAGTGTGAAGCTATTTGAGAAGGTGTACAAACTGATGATAATTTTTGAAGAAAACAGTAGAGTCACCAAAGTATAATGAACATCATTCATGATCCATTAGGACTGAATTTGCATCAACAACCAAGAGATTAAATAGTAGATCTTATTCAGTCATTATGCCTCAGACAGTTTCTCCTTTCGTGCAAACTGTTCATTGAGGTTGTATATTAATGCAGGAGAAACAGGTTATCAAGTGAATTAAAGCTCAGGAAAGTAGAGAGAACATTAACTTTTTCCCCCAAATAATATCTTTATATAAATATTTTACATAAGTGAACAAAAACTGATCAGTTTTACATGTGCTCAGGCATACATTAACTGCTAGGGTATTACTATCCATTTACACAAAACTTGTATAAATCAAAACAGTATTAGCCTAAATTCTGAACAGAAAATGCTCAGAAAATATTGAGTAACATGTAGCTATGCAAACTTGTTTTATGAATAATTATAGTGAATAAAGTATTAATTGTGAAAAGTGCTAAGATGACTTGGGGATAGAGGAAGAATTTTTAATACGAAGGAGCAGCAGAAGAAATTATGAAATGCTATTTGATTCCTGTATTTATCACATTAATTGCTATTTTGATGACTTTTCTGCCTCTGTTGAAACAGATGGAAGGAAATATAGAAAACTAAACCATTTTACTCTATTTCCACCTGTCTATGCAGGATTTTTAAATTCCTATATTGAACTGCTAAGAAGGGTACTGAGTGTTATTTGGCAGTCTTTAGAGACTGAAACATGCCACTTGATATTGATGAAACTACCTTTACAGAACATGAGGTGAATGAATACGATGCAAGTTTGCAAAGGTGCCCTTTTAGCCATAGATCCTAAATTAAATTTCCAGCAAATCCTTTTAGAGTGGGTCAGCATTCATGTTCTATAAAATGTGGCTCTCAGAATTCAATATAAAAGCTTCCCTTTATAAATCCTATTTATGACTTCCTTCCCTTTTTTTTTTTGCCCTTTTTTTTTTTTCCCCTTAATTACAGCAGAGGGGGATTAGTCAGTGTACATCTCCAGGGAGCTATATACAAAGCCATCTCCGAAATTAAACTAAAAGGAAAATGGCAGAAGGCACTGAGCTCTGGTAACAGACAAGACTGACTGATCTGAAGAAGCCAGGCAAATTTTCTGGACCACTGTGACTGAATGAGAAAAGGCAAAACTCCAGGAACCTTAACCCTACACCCTTATCTTTATCCATTCTCTTCTAAAAGACAAACATCTAATTTCCATTTAATTACTTACATTAAGATCTATGAATGTCACCATTTAATGAAGAATGTAAATTTAAATCAGAGGTTATCTTACATAGATTGACATGAGTAAGAGCCATTTTTCTTCAGTTCTGCTAACTTATTTAATGTAATTTAACACAGGCATATGTAGCATCCTTGAAGCATTTTATTTTTTCAGTGCCATAGAAAATTTTCAGGCTAGCTGCTATTTCTCCTTCTTAGCTTTCAGGACTAAACACATCTTGGTTGAGTTTGAGATTTTGGAGGAAAAAACAGAGACACTTTGTTTAAATATGAGTTTTCTTTAAGTTGTGTATTCCCTAAAGGAATTTAAAGGAATAATTTATTTAAAGAAAATGGTTTTTTTTAGGTTATGGCTAAATTATACAAAAGCACACAGTCTAATTTCACGGTCTTTGTATTTTGGTCTACTAAAGCTGATCAGAGCTTTTCCAGTGGAATGATGCCCAGCTATAGAAAAATGGATTTGACGTAAGAGAAGCTTTTATAAAAAATGCATCAGAATCAGTGACATTTTGTTTCAGAAAGTATCTGGAAAAGAAGCTTTTTTCAAGTTGTCTAAAAAATTTCTTGTTTCAGAAATTAGTATTCCGAATTTGAAACGAAGAAATAGGATTTAAACACAGGATATTAACAAAATTAAGTAACTTGATCCATCAGAGCAGTTTTCACAATTTTTATGATATTCCAGCTTGGAACACATTTCACATTATGGATTTTCCCATGGGAAAAAAATGCCACTTTCATTTCTGGGTAAAATCAAAATCTTGATAAAACTGAACCTTACTTAACCCTGGGTAAATCCAGTGAACTCAGTGCCAGGGCTCTGAGGACACCAGCTGTCTTCACAACCCCGCCTGGCCTCACCGGGGCTCCCAGGGCTCCCCCAGCCCTGCGGTGGCCCAGGACTCCAACACAGCCCAGCCCAGGGCTCTCAGCCCCTGAGCCAGCAACGCCACAGCAGTGCGGGTCTCCAGCCCTGCTCCAGCCCCCCCTGCCTGGCCATGGGCCCCGTTTGAGCTGGTCCCCACCCATAGGCTGATCCCGGCCTGGCCTCAGCTGTCCCCATCCCCACAGAAGTGCCTGAGGCTGCCCCACTGTGGGGGTCCCTGCGGGACAGGCCCAGCTGCAAGGCCCTGCGCTGCCTGCCATGGCCCTCACAGGGTCAGGCTTGTTCAGCGACCATCTTCCTCAAGAGAGTAGGGTGAATTATTTACATCGGGAAGAGACTGAAATAAGATTATCACAAGATGACAAATATCCAAAGAGTTGGCTTACACCATCACTATTATTATTATTATTATTATATTCGAAGATATTACTCACAGAGTCCTGATCTTTGGCATGTGATTGAAACTGGTAACAGGAATGCGGGTGATGTTGTTATTGTTGAGAGTACTGTTAGGAGAAAAAAATAAAGAGAGAAAAGAGAATGATAGATTGATCAATTATTTAAATTTCTTCACCAACACTCTATTTACAGAAACAAGCTGCTAAAATTCTTGGTAATAAATCTGCCAGGCTGTGAGCAGTAAGACATGCTGACCGATACCTCAGACAATTTGTGACATAACATGAAACATATTGTTAGGGCAAAGCAACCAACAGCTGCATAAGAATGGATGAAGGTTACTATTTACCATGTCTGAGTACCAAGGAGTACAGGAGATGAGTTTTTATCGACTACTGGAATGGATCTAGACTTTTTGGTTAAGCCGCCACTTTGCTTGAAAACCTGGCACAACTTGAGTGGAGGAATACCAAACTCACACACCGCAATATGAAAGCTTTGCACTTAAAGCGCTCACTCTCACACAAAGAAAGAGCTGTTGACTCTCACAGGCTTGTTACCACAGACAGCTTACACGGACAGACAGCTCAAATTGCCCTTTTGAAAACACATAGATGGATGGATACCCTTTCTTTGGTTTCCTTATGAAAAAATATATGGGTATTGGAACGGATCGTAATAAAACATGTCATGACCCAGACATGTAAGGATTTCTGCTGCTCTATCAAAGCAGAGCTTAAAGAGAAAATGATCTCAGCTGCTGGTAGGGACCCCCTTAGTGCTTCTTATGAAAAATGAACTGACTCGATTATCATCAGCTGAGTGTGCTGCTCCCATTTATGTAGCTCCTAATTATATCAATGACTCTCTAGCAAATTAGAAGCTATAAAGTTTATCAAGATGGCACAGGAAATGGAAAGCACTCCAACAGGGCATAATTACCATGCTCCGAGTGCCCCAAATCTGCAAATACAGTAGCCCAGTTTGTCATGAGAATTGATGGGGCCAGTGATGACTCCACGTCCCAGCGTGGCCAGTCCTGCTGCTGGCTGCAGCTGCCTATTTGAAACGTGTGGTGCCCACAACACCACGGCACGGAGCAACCTCTGCTTTGTACAAGGGGCACAGCCCTCCACAGGATCACTTTGGTAGAAGATAGTGCTTTCATGCATTTGTGTATGTGTTGAAGAAAATACCTGCTGAAGCAACCTGAAAGCACATTACCCTTCCCTGAACTATTTAGTTGTTCCAATGTTATGTATTTACACAGGACATTTAATCAAAAGCTCTTGAAGAGTTTTGCAGAAGTTAACTAGCCCTCTTGGTCATCTGTCAGTTTAAAAACATTTTTACCATTCTGCCTAGAAATCCTGTCACAAAACCATCATCTACAACGTCAGCAGATTAACACTAACTTAGGTTATACCCTATTAAGACTGTTTTTCTGGTACACAGGAAGACACATACACATACTGGCAAAGCCAGGAGGTTGCAGGGTAACACGGCTTTGCGCAGGCACACTCAGGAGAGGTGTGGGAGCAGGCTCTGACACTGGCAGCAGCGTGTTTGTGTTGCTGCTGCACTGCATCCCAGCAGGACAGAACGTGACCACTTTGTTACTAGGATCATAGCTGGTATTTCAGCATAGTGCTGCACCAGATGGATGCACTATCGATCTGGAACGAGCTTGGGCGCTGACATACCCATGACAGCAAACTGCACCAACAGAGCAAAATTACCCTTCCTTTCCAAATCTGTGAGCAGAGTGAGTTATGTCAGTAAAAGCAAAGTTTTAGAAATCTGGAATCTGCATGTGAGATCTGTTGCCAGAAATCTGTGTCAGTCAAGTCACACACATTCACACACCAGGCTGGTAAGAGTTGTAGCCTTTATTGCATCATGGCTTATAGTATAATATATAGTATTCATCCCAGATCCTCTGGAAAACTTGATGCTGCCAAAAATTGGGCAAGAAACACATAGCTAAGTATTGGGATCAATGGGTATACAAAATTATGGGTTTGTGTTTTCAGTTTCTCAATATGCAAAGACTCAAACGCAGTCTATTATAAATGTACTGGATAAGATGAACAAAGAAATACTGTTAACTTCAGAAGTAAACCTGAAAGTAAGCTCTTACAGCTATCAGCCATGTCATTTCATCAGCTGTGCATCACAACCTGCACATGCCACTCCCTTTCTGTGGCTTCAGTGCTAGAAGTGAACACAATGAGTATCAGTGTACATCTGTAGGGCTGAAAAGCTCTAACTTTGAATTCCTGCTAATGTCATGATGACAACACAAATATCCCACTGTGGCAGTTTATATGGTGCAAAATGAACCTCTCTGTCATACAATTGCTACTGCTTGATTAACTTATTTAGCCAGTGATGCAAACCAAAGTCTTTTGTGGACAGTTAGTTAAAACAAGCATGTACAACAATTTCAGAAAGTGAACAAAACCTCTTATAAGGGTGCATACCTACATACACCAACACACCCACCCCTGTATTTACTTGCTATTTGCATTTGCACATGCATGTTGGGAAGTTCAAACAGGGCCCATAAATGGAATTTCTAATTGCACCACCATTTTTTTCTGTAAACATAAAAATATAATTCATGCTCTGTGTCAGTTGCATGTTACATAAAAATGAGCTATGCACTTGGTTGGAAGATTTTAGGTATACACTGATAAATAAAAGCCACATGTAAAGTCAGCTCACAAAAATTAAATCACATACATAGCTGATGTCTGAATAGGTCACACATGGCACTATAGGAGTCAATGGAAGTCATAGGAATTCAAGGGAGACTTTATATTGATTTCACAAGGACGTGGATTGGATTCAGGCAGAACAGGACGTGACAGAGAGCTTCCTTCTGTGCTAACTGAGGGTAGAGAACACATCCCTGTCTCCCAGTGCAATTCTTCATCTGGATGTGGAAAGGTCAGCCTTTACTGTCTGATTTGATGATTCAAAAATATTTTTAAATTCCTTAAAATATTTGTTTAACAGACAAAGCATTACTCCAATCACACTGTATTTCTACTCACAAAATATCAGATGAGAGTGGCTCAGGTTTTGCCCCTAACAAGCAAAGGTTTCCCATAATTCATCAACAAATATATAACCCTCCTTCTAAGAATCCTAAGTCAGTACTGAATTAATATACTCCTTAAACACAAATTTCAGGGATAACTCTAGCAGACAGCTATTGTGCAAATGACTTAGTAGCATACTATTTCATTGATATTTAAATGTTAACCATAATGAAGGCAATAAAACATCTATGATAACAGCAATTATTTCAGAACAAAGATGGCCAAACGCTGCAAAGGGCACTAATTGACAGTGAACTGTCTGCATTACAGCCCAGTTGTAGCTACAGGAATTTAACCCTGCTGCTCTGGTTGCGCAGAGCACACAGCTGTCACGCAGTAGGAACTCTTTGGCTTTTGAATGGGGACGTTTTCAGGTAGAGGTGTGCTCTAGAGTTATTCTGCAAAGCTTTCTGTCATGCACATGAAGCCTTCCCAGCAATGATTTTTAAGTGTATGTGTCTTGACAGGGGTAAGCACACAATACAGTGGCATTTTTAACACATGAAGGGAAAAAGTAAATTCTGCTCCAGTCATCTGCTAGCTGCTCCAAGGCCCCAGTCTCATTTTGATCCATCTAAGATTCAAATCCATAGAAACAGATGCACAAATACAGGGAAGCTGTGAGAAAAAGAAAACTTCCAGAATCTTCTGACTCCTCCAACATCATATGGGGAAACTTGTATTCCGCTGGGTTCTCCCCAGCCTTATACCTCCCACCTCTTCCAGAACCCAATATACCCATGTTCCTTGAAAAAGCTCTGTCCTCTCATTTACAAGTCCTCTCCCTGTAAACTATTCACATCCAAAAGGCTGAATCAGGACACTGAGGTTATAGACAATATTATTTATGCCAGCAAACTTGCCACCTTGGGCCGTGATCCTTGTCAGATCTTGCAAGCTAAGCAGAAGCAGACTGCAGCAGTCCTAAGGATCCTCCAAGGACTACTTGGAAGAAACATAACGTGGGATCAGCAATCTTTGAGGTGGTACATCCTCCACCGGTATGAACTGTCATAGTCCCACTGACTTCAATTTACAACCCCAGAGGAACTGCTCTACTAACTCACTCTGCCAGTTGCCCAGACTGGTTAGAGGCACGCATGGAGCTGCTTTCTTCCTTCTGAAGAATAAAGCTGATTTATAGCCCCTACTAATCAGAATTTTTTTAGAGGAAAGAATGGTCACTCTGCAATCCTGTCATGATTTGAAAACAATTACCTATCTCCTTCCTCAAACTTTTTGTGCAAATTTAAAAAAAACATTGCATTTCTGTTCTCTTCTGACTCCAAATTCATGTACACTACTGTAGTTCCCTGACAAAGAGTTGTTAATTCCAGACTCAATGTAATTACATTAAAATCATTAACCTGTAGAAATGACTGTCATGTGTGTGTTTTATTAAATAATATTTATGCATTATTCTTTACTCCTTTCTCCACCCTCTTGAATAGGAATACAGGTGTTCAGGACTAGATGAGAGTCAGAAAAAAATTATACTCCTAATGCTAGAAGAAATCACACAACTTTTTTGGAAGATACTTTGGATAAAAAAAGGAAAGGATTTACATTTTGAACCATACTAATAATACAAGTATTTTATTTTAAAAACTCAGGAACTTTAAGCATCCTTTCATGTTCCTTGGACTAATTCAGAGAGCAGAAATCCCAGGCTGTCAGATCAAACACTCTCAATTCTGTAAATTACAGAGTACAGAAAGATTTTGTTTCTCTTACTTGGAATTCAATTAATGATATAATTAAGAACATATAATGAATATCAGAATGCCTGGTGACTTATTCTTCTGAAATAATAATAGTTCCATTACAATATATCTACCCGTTCTGTTCCAGTTAAGTACTAGACATGAACCAAAAGGATCTTCTGGCAATGATGTCAGAAAAAGTTATGCAACATAACAGAATTATCTGAAATATTAACTATTTAATTTCTTCAATTAGTACTTCAATAAGTACATTACACAATAGTAACTGTCTTAATGTTTTCCAGTCACATTTCAAGTGGGAACATACGTAGGAGGGTTGGGTTTTTTGTTAAACACATAACACTGTTTGATGACAATACCACCTGCTACATCCCAGCTTAAAAAAAGTTATGGTATCGTATTTTATCATTGGCAAAAGGAAAAACCACTATGCAAATGTCCATTTTTCTAAGTACAAGGCATTTTCATAATGTACACAGATTACTACCTGTGCATCAGTACAATACCCACAGTGATGCTTCTTGTTTACAATCTGAATGGATTAAAATGAAAGGGGAAGGGGAGAACATGTTGTATGCTGAAGACGTCCTTTGTTTTTTGATGGTAACAGAGACTGATTTTCTTTCACATTCCATTTCTGCAGCTGATTAACACAAACAGCTAATCAAATTGAGAAATCATATGGTAGATTAAATTTTTGATTAACACTTTTCCCCAAGCCTTAATAAGCATCTACCATAGTTACTAGAGGTCTGCTGTGCTGGCCATTCAGTTTTTTGATACACACCAGGCTGCTTTTGTGTCACATTCGGCTAATCACAGGACATTGCAGCATTTGCAAAATTCTCAGTTAGAAAGAAATATTCAGACCCATTTACTGACAGGTAAACGGAGAAAGAGATTTGAAAAGGCACCAGCTCATTTATTATATTTCTGGTTTTGAATGCTTTTTACGTTTGGGCACTAGAGATTCTTTACAGGCTTCTAACATACACGATTTGATAGCAGGAATCCTGGAAACAACAGTCCTCATTTGGCAGCACTTACTTCTATGTGTCCATGTAAGTTAAACAATGATGTTCATTTCCTTTTCCTGCTCAAAACTCTCTCAACACACTGTGGAAAGAACAAGGTGCTGAGTTACCTCACTCTGTGATAAACCTATATTTTGAAAGTGAGACTTTGAAATGGTGCAGAAAAGCAGATGGGCAAGGCTGGTGGGGAACAGCCACTGCAGCACTGGTAGCACTAACAAGTCTAACATTTCCTTCTGTCTCCTTCAATTACACCACTGCTTTATCACAGTATGCTCGTCGGCTGTGTATGTAATCCGTGTGTTGTGTGTCCATAACACCATGTAATTGGGCCTAATGCAAGATTATTATCTATGTGCATGCAATGGATAGCTACAAATGGTGCATCTGCAGGCTTGTAACATTCCCAAGAGTGAATTACTGTCATACTCCCTGATAACTGCTTCTCCCACAACTGCCATGGTTTCCAGGCTTCCTATCCCCAGTGCAACTAGACATCCAGTAAATGAGACCAGAAAATTTATTAAGACTTAACTAAGGCATCTCCAAGCATAATTAAGCCTCTCATGTAAACAGTTTTCTTGATAATGTTATTTCTGTTCAGAAGTGGATGAACTGATGCAAAAAAATGATTGTGCAGCTCACCCCAAGTTGCCAGTGGAGCTCAGAAGGGAACACAACAATCCAGCCCTGGCAGTGACAGAAAGACAACTTCTCCAAGACCCCAAAGATTTGGCGGGGAGTGGAGTGTTGGTAAATAAAAATATGCGAAGGAATCTTTTCACAGTGCGCATGTGGACTGAAACTGTTGAATCCATGCAAGATTAGACATCTCCATCAGTATTTATGCACATGAGGAGGAGGATCTTGGGGTCTGTCTGAAATACTAGAGATGAAACATGAATTTGGGTGACTGGATTAGCAGCAAAATTTAACACTAACAGTGACAGAACCTTAGATCTCTATGTTAGCAGATTCATATCACTTACTCTTAAACCTCTCTCCAACTACATAAAAAGCCATTGCAAAGGGAAAAGAAATTCTTTGTTCCTTGTATTCACCAAGGGTTAAGCAAAGTAGTAACAGGTTTAAATTTCAGAAAGGGGAATTTTTATTAGATATAGAGGAAATGTTTCTTACAATAAGAACAGGAAAAATACAGAAAAGAGCTGTTACAGAGTGTGCAGCCATCAGCAGCGGAAGCCTGTAATAAAAGGCTAAACAAATCTCTGGCAGGAATGGCATGGGACTAGATGGTCCTGTCCTAGGGTAGGACAATAGGTGACAACTTCAGACCCTTTCCAGCCCTTAGGTACCACTTAATATAACTAACAGCAGGGGCATTTTACCAATTCCAAAAAGTGAATCTAAATCTATTTTTAGTAATAAAATCAAGACTTGAATTTTATACACTACCATAATTAATGTTCGTAATTAACTTTGTAGGGTAAAAGGAGCTATATTTTCAATAGCTGTAAAGAGCTATTTTTCACACAGGTCAGAAGGAATTTGCATGAAATTAAATATTTACTGCTTCTCATAGCCTCTGATGAAAAAGCAAAATGGCTTTGGCACTCTATCCCTCAGCACTGAGCACAACCCTCACCCTCGACTTTCAAGGCATCCAAGATTTGCTCGTTAGGCAAGGTCCAAAACTCAACTGGATCTCTTCAGAGTTTTGGTGAGTCCTGAGTGCCTCTTGTACTCAATCCTTTCATCTCCCTACAGACTGTTTAAGTTAAAACCCACAACTACCATGTGGGCATATAATGAAGGCAACTGATGCTGCACTGATTAATCCATTACTCTCAACTGTTAGAAAACATAATGATCTCACAAGGGGCCTTATTCACTGACATACAGGAGTAGAGCTCTGATCTGACACCTCAAATTAGCAGCAAAAGCAGTAACAGCTGGGTTTTTGTCTCAATATTTGTACCCAACTCTAAAATGAGTTGGCGCTATACAAGTGCTATTTTTAAACACAATGTTAGCCCAGGCAAATAATCTTCTAAATAGTCTCCAGGTGACATAAAATCCACTGAAATAAATAAAAATAACTAATTGCCAATTTGTGGTTTCTGTTCTAGTATTAGTCTTTTGCCGATGTGTTCACATATGTTCTCACATGACAGCAACATGAGAGGCTCTAGCATTGTTAACTTGGGAAGCTAACATCAGAAATATGACTAGTCTCAAGGATACAGGGGAAAGAAAATGTTCTTTTTAGAAATGTATGGAAAAATAAAATAAATAAGCTTAGCATGGAATTATGCACAAAACTGCCAGCAGTGTTTACTGCTACAATTGCCTGATTCTTCCCATTCTGTGGCTCATTTTAATTTGCATATAACTGTCAGATTTTAACTCTTTAAGCTCATTATAAAGGCCAGATGTTTATGGCAGATTTTTTTTTTCCCTTGAAGGAGTTAGATTACTTTCAAGAACATCAAGCTTTGGGGAAACTGGGTTACGGTAATAACAAATTATTTTTTTTCAAATGCCTGCTTTGTCACCCAGCAAGAACCAGGGGGGTCACATTTGCCTATAGTGATAACTTTAGGGCATATTAACTTAAGTCCTGTAATTGCTGCATTAACTCTCTCTAGAGACCAGCTGTGCCTTGGCTGGAGTCTCTGGGACTGGTGAGGTCAGGGGCTGAGGCTAAGAGCAGAGGAGAGGGAAAGACAGGACCCTCAGCTAAGAAAATGGTTGGGCAAGCTATCTGGGTAAAGAGATTGAAACTAGGAATCAGTGCAAATTGGTAAAAGAGGCCAGAAAAAAAAAAATCATACAGGCCTGTACAATCAAAGATTGTATTATCGTATGTATACAAGCGGGAGCAAAATTAAGAATTCTGGTGACTTATGTCTGGTGACTGATGCTGAAACCTTTCTAGTCTTATCTTTAGCCCTGCATTTATGTTGTATGTGCACATACACCTGCATATACTTACTTATACCGACAGGCAAATAAATAAAATATGCTAAAACAAGATAAAGTAGAAAATAGAATAACATAATAGAATAAAATAAAATAAGATGAGCTAAGCCAAGATAAGGTAAAATAAAATATAATAAAGGTTATACAGGGTACACAGTTCATGTAGGTTGTGGACTTTGTTAGATGTTAAGTCAAGAATGTCATTCACATGGTCTTACATGAAACGTCTTACTGCTTCCCCTTAAGGAAGTCTCCTCTTTTGATATACAGAAAGACATATCTATTTTCCCACACAATCAAATCACCTCTATGAACTGTACGAAATACAGGTACCAGTTGCATCCCTCAATTGTTTCTAACACCTATGCCCAGTGAGAGTTGAAAAAGCTTTTTAGAGAAATTTCAATCAGCTTTTCAATCTTTTACATGACGTTCTAATTCTAGGCAGAAAATACAAATTCAGTCCAGCCTGAATGGAAATTTTAGTTATAAAAGCATTGGTGCAAAGACAAAAGAATGCAGGATGAAATTATTCTGCCACTGCTTTATTTTTAAATTAAGGGTTCTCCAGTGAGTTATTTTTCTAAACCCAAAAATGGCACAAGAAACACTGCCTTTACTTTTTTTTGAATCAAGAAATTTTCTCAAGTCTTTGCCCAAAGGTGACACGTTTTTCAGTACACTGTATTAGGAATGACTGCTGTGGCTCTAACTCCCAATTATATCCATAATTTTCTGTAAGTATTTGGACTCAGAGAAAGTAAAGTATTTCTGCAAATGCTGAATAAATATTTTACATCATCAGGGTGGTTTCGATGTTTCTCTATGATACCCAATTTTCAGGGCTGATATATCCACTGAATTCAGTGCAAATCCTGTTGCTGATTTCAGCAGGGAGTGAATCTAGTCCCTGCAACCTATTTATTTAGGTGCAGATTTTCACAGGAGCCACAGTGATCAAAAATATAATTGTATTCAATTTCAATTCACCTAAATTTTGTTTTGTAGCTTAATTTGAAAATCTCTTGTTTAATGAATTAATATAATTAAATTAATAATAGAATGATATTACTTTAATATAAATTAATTGTTAAACATATATGCTTTTATTTATTTATTTATTAGGTTAAACAGAGAGATCTCTTACTAAATATGGCTCTTGGTGTTACCCAACTGCATGCATGTCAGGTACTGTAATTTATGGATTTTGTGCTACTCCTGCCAAAATCAATGGAAGCTGGATTGGGTTCTTGATGCCTCGATAGAGGTCTGAAAGCCTACCAGAGTGTATTTATGGAAAGGTTGAAAAGGAATCAACAAAACAGAATCAGATCATACAGACCTTAAGTTTGACGCATCAGTACTTCAGCAAAATAAAACAGTTTCTCAGGTTCCTGCCTGAACAATTGTTTCTGTTTAGTCCTTTCTGAAGCTAAAGCAGTCTTATAAACATCCAATTCAAACTAACAGAATCCAACTCTATAATTTGAAAGCAACTTTTGCCATTTGTTCAGGCTGAAGGCGTTTAATGATGGAGATTTCCAAGGTAAAGGTTTCAGCATTCAGTCAGCTGAGTGCTGCAGTTTTCTTACAGGACTCCACCAAAAGAAATTCTAAAGAAATTGATTAAATTTGGGTTAGAAAGGAACAGTATCATTCTTGAAAACGGTGTTTTAATTTGTCCCATCCTGATTACACTGCAACTTTAATGCTATAACCTTACAGTAAAAGCCTCTATTTTGATAGAATTCCCTGCCATAATGAACATATCCTTTTCATACTTGTAGGTGTAACACACCCAGGAACAGAAAAGCCATTCCAAGTGGCAGACAGAAATTAGTTGTCTTTTCAGAACTAGAGAAAGTGACAAAAAATGGACTTCTGCATCCATTGTAAGGAGCTATGTGACAATATTCAATCTCTTTGGGACAGTCATTGCGCCAGCCTGTCGCCACTTCATCAACTGCCGCAATGCGGCACTGGCTGAGGGACTGCGGATTCCTGCAAGTCCCATGCTGACCGCTAGGACCAAAGGAAGGACGAGCTGGCGAACCCCATGTATGCCGCAGACAGCTGCTTGGGAAGTATAAATATAACAACGAGTAGAAATGGCACTGGCAGCAGTTTAGCCTGAGTGTCTAGGTGTCAGTGCAAAAGGTTTTACAAAAGCCTTTTAGGAGGCAGGCGATTGGCATCCATAGAGAGTGGGCTGCCAGAACCTCTGGTTTCCTTTTCCATCCGATGGCAGACCTACCAGGTCCTGCAGGCAAAATAATGCCCTTCATGCCTCTTGCAAGAGCAGACCCCTGATTTCAGGAGCCCAGTGTCTCAGCTGCCCCTTGGCTCCCACTGGCATTCCCACTGGGAGAGGGCAGTGGGAAGATATCTTTCATAGCTCCAGCAACACAACAATGGGCATGGTGCGGCATGGAACCACAAAGGCAACTCTCAACTTTTGACAGCAGAGGAAGGAAAAGAAGCAAATATTCTAAAGAGGGAACTTCACCTTTACTGCCAAAAGTGTCTCCCCAAAATGCAAGAGACGCAGACCGTATTTGTGGAATAATTTTATATTCTAACAGTATGTGATGCCCCTACCTGCAATTCATACACGCTGGAAATTAAGGCTAGTATATAGGCTAATATAAATCCACATGCATGATATACACATTCTGTGAATTTAGACTTGCACGTATGAACAGTTGTTAAGGAAAAGTTACATTTATAGAGGAAAGAAATGTTTTGAAAGAACACAGACAACACATAGTTCCTAGACAAGGGCAATTACATGTTTCTTGGTGAAGCTAGAATGGGATCTGCTTTCCATCAGGAATTAAACATTGAATTTTTTTTTAATAATACATCAGACAGCACTTGTGTGCATCACACAAGATAAAGGTCAATGTTTAAAAACACCTATCTTTCCAATTTTAAAATTTCTCCCAAACACCACCTGCCCATGAGAAGCAGCAATACCTGCTTATATTCATGCATGCGTATGCAATACAGCTAAGAAACCATAAAAATTTGAATAGCAAATACTCACAGTGTTTCATTTGCGTTCAGTCCACAGAGTGAAAAAGTGCAAAATAAAATATACACAGAAAAAAATTTGAAGCACTCATGATCTGTTCAGGAATATTCTACCAGCGCAAGAAGTAGCTAAATAAAAGGAGTTAATTGTTGTCTATACATGGCTGTTTCTCTGTAATATCTGCATGCATACAAAATAAAATATAACTGCCATTGTGGATAGTCTGTCCTAACTATTTCAGCCTAAGTATTAGCTGAAGTGCCTCACCTGATTTCTAACGCCCTAGCCGTGGACAGGAAGATGGGGTGTCTCGCAGATAAAATGGACCCAAACCCTTTTAAGACATCACTGAAATTGCCCAAGTAGCCAGTAAGAAGCTTGGGTGCTCGCGGAGTGGACTACACCCCTCCCCAGAGCCCGCCCAGCCCACAACCTCCTTTTGCACCAACAGGGGCTTCTCAGCGGCCTTCAAGCGTCGTCGCAGAGATGCTGCATTGCGGCAATTTATCGATCACAGTAGCCAAGTCCAAAGCTGAAAGCCACAAACAAGATCTGCTTTCCCACCCTCCCTTCTCCCAGGAAAGCACTTTTGGTGACAGACACAATCTAAGATTCTAATGGCAAAAGATGCAAAAGCAAATCTAAATTACCAATCTGGTGAACAAAGACCTTGTTCAGTGTATGCTCCTACATCCCCTTATCACAGCCATCAACCTGTCTTCCACAATGTTCTCTTCTATTTTACCCTCAAAAAAATCCCAATCTCAGCCACAGTCTGGCACTTGCAAACCACAGATATCTCACGCCACATAGCACTGTGAAGACAAGAGGGATGCCTGCAATTTTTAAAAATTAATGGCACTACTGTTCGTTGTTTCCTTCAATGGCTTTATGTAGCCACCTCATTTCATGGTCTTTCAGCTGACCTAGCTATTTTCTGAGGTATGTCTAAAATACTCAGGAGCAACATGGTATATCACAGCAAAGGATTCTGGATGAACTTACAGCGTTTTAAAATTTGTTTCTAAGGATCTTAGGACATCTTTCTAAGATGTCCTAAGCGTGGCCATCCATCACTCGTACATACTAAAACAATGCATTTGGATTACTCACCCCAAAACAGAAACTTAAGAAATGTAATTCTGTTTCAAAAGTATCAAACCAGTTAACATGAAATTGCTTCATTTATGGTAACTAAATTAACACAGAAATTGTGACTATTTGGCTTCAAATTACTTCAAAATTGTTTCATACTTCCATCCTCAATGCAGCTCTAACATTTTCATTTTTCTTAAACACAGAACTGGATACGCTATGTAAAGAAAGTCTAATTTACACTAATCATATGCCCCCTTTTTTTTTAAAAAAGTTTTTAAAATTATTTTCTTGATTTAACTGTAACATACATGCTCTTTTTATCATATATACTTACATTATATGCACAACCTCGTGAACAGCAGGAAAAAAAGACACTGTTTGATTTTTAGACCAGAAGAACCTTCTACCTATGCATTTTTTCCAGGTGCAGATATAATTATCTACTTCACTTGCACGCTAACTAGCTACATATTACTATTTTGATTTCTAATTTACTGTAGATACAGTATCATTGTCCCAGATAAAAATATTGGATAATGCTAATACTACTACTAATAAGTAATGCATAGTACCCTGATCCCAGCAGCTACAGTTTATGGTTAAATATCTGACACAATGCTTGAAGTGGTAGACCAACAATTCTGGTATGCAGAGTTCCCATCATAATTTTACTCTCTCTTTCCAGAGAAACCAGGCTTTTAAGTCCTTTCTTGTATAAAGACTGGCTACAGCACAGAGCCTTTGTCCATGTTGTTCTACCAGCCCAGCAGAGGGACAAAAGCAACCTCTGAAAAAACCAAACCATTTATACCAGGTCATAAACAATACCTTCAATTGCACACAGAAAAACAGAAGGTAACCATTATGTGTTTTGAAACATTTTTTGAAATAATAATTTTTTTTGCTGTTGTGGTGATTGACCCCAGAGCAAGCAGGAGTTCCCGCATTCACCACCAGTTTTGGACCCCAAACAGTGTCACAGAAGGGCTGAGGACATCCTGGTATATTTGATATTGATGTCACAGAAACCTGTGCCACACAGGCATGCAGCCTCCTCCCCCAGCCAAAGGGGGCTTATTAATGCCGATAGGCCTATATCCGGCTACTGTAGCATCATCATCCAGCTGCTCTGGGGAGTCATATAAACAATGAATTGCAAACTATGGCATAAAATGACTACTCATCTACCTTGAACTTGTTACTTTCCCTCAGAACTCTGTCGTAACCTCAACTTTATCTGCAAGGAGTTTTATTCCCATCACAGTCTTCAGCTCAGCTTTTGGTTAAGGTGTTGAGCCGCACTTCTGCATTAAATATACAGTTGAGTGTCCTCTGGATTAAGCTGTTCACATTCATTTGACTTTCAACAGTCAAAATGCTTGTTCTACATCTTTTATATTACTGACAAAGAAACTATATTAGTCAAAGGGGAGGGAGGGCAGGTTACAAGATGAGCAGAGCATGCAAATGAAACAATTAATATCATGGGTGAGAAGGTTTGCCAGAAATCTCTGTGTCTCTTGGAGTTTTGACTTTGGAGTCTCTCAAAGCAGTGACTGCAGCACCAATAAAGGGCTTACGCTACACAAGCCATAAAACCAGGCTTCCTCAAAAAGCATATTGGTCAGTGATTCATGAAACTAATAATTCTAACCTGGCACTGCTCTTATCTTGGTAAGTTCTGCAGCCTGCATGGCTCCAGGCTATTCTTAAAGGGAAAAAAACCTCCAACCTAATGGGAGCAGGAAAGGAGAATGAGCACAGCATTCAACTACTACATATACTCCAGGAGGGGAAAAATCCATCTTTTCTAAATATGTAATACAATTAAGCATCTGCACTAAGGATTGATAGAAATGTTCATCAGTTTGCTGGGACATGCCTGGAATACTGCAGGATTAGCAAAATCATTGATCAATGAATTTATGCAAATATATTCTCCCCATAAAGAGAGAGTTACATTACATCTATAACAGGCATCAGTGATTTTCAGAGGCCCTCTCTTGCCCGCTCTTATTTTATCTCAGCTGATTTATGATATAAAGCCTGTCACCACGGTGCCATCTGGATAGTGTTCCTTTCACTATGCTGTACTTCCAACCCGACATTTTGTAATACGTTGTAGAACAGAGGTTATCTCAGATTTCATTTCCATATCTTGAGCAATGACACCAGATCTCCCACTGACATGTATCAGCAAATAAAAACATTTCTTATCAAGCAACCATGTAAGCACTCCATCTTTCCTCCATCAATTCTTTATGCTAATTATGCATCTCATTTCACTAGGGTCCATTGGGGGTCCAGCAGCTTTCTAAAAGTTCTCCAGAAAAAGGTATTTCTGTAGTTAATCTTATCTCCAACTGATTTATATAACAGAAACCTTGTAATAACAGCAGCCAGGTTCTTCAGGAGCATTTCTCCTTCCCTTAAAGACCTACAGTGATACAGGAGGCAGGAAGAATGGGAAGGATATAAACTACAGGACAGTCTAATAAGTAATGGACTAAAGAAAAATGGAAATTATCATTTGTCCACTGATACCTCTACACTCTGGGTGCACCATTTCTCAATTGCCAAAACAACTTTTGTTCTTCCTCTGGCATAACTCTATTGCCTGTGATACAAGCTCGACACAGAAAAATGGGGATACTCTTAGAAAAGCGAAACTCCTGGTTTTTCACCTAACTGGTAGATACTTCAGTTACTCATATACTGCCAATAGTTACTCCCTTCAGTTTTGATTTTGACACATATTATGTACATGCTGACTGATGAAATAACTAAAGATTTTAAATTCATTTTATTCATTTACATACATTTGAGCTAATATATACCCTTCGTTAAAAAAAAAAAAACACAAAACCCAATCATTTTCATTTTATTGTACTCATGTATGAGTAAGTAAAACAGCTATGCACAACATTTTAAATAGAAATCTCATTTTTATTATTGTATTTAGGTATTTTGGTATCAGTTATAGGAACGCAATTTACAGAGTTCAAATTTGATCCTGATTGCTTCGACCGATCATAATTTCCAGCAAAATAGAGGAGGAAATCACATTTGTGTGGCATTTTCAGGCTTTCATTAAGCAATGACATCTCATATATCTAGAATTATGTCATGACTTTCGCTCCCTGACTCTCCAGGTTGGGAAAGCAAATAAAAATCTTCTATCTAGTTAAGACATGCCCAGAATAGCATTTTGCAAATAAGTAAAACTGACTATATAACTCAGTGTTCAGAATACAGAAGACAACCACAGGAACAATTAAATCCTAGCTGTAGCACAAAATAATGATTCATGTTCAGAAAAGTTCTTAGAAGTTTGCTAGGACAAGAGGTAGTATGTATTATAAGCACACTATCCATGACATCTCTAGCAGAAATTGCACAGATTACTGAATTGTTTATGAAACACAATCCTTTATAACAGGAATATATTGGATTGAAAAAAGGAAAGCATGAATAACCCTATTCCACTTGTAAAATGCTTGCAATGACTGGATGTGTCAGACAACATACAGAAGAACTGGAGGATGCAGACTGCAACTGGTCTGACAGATCGCGCTCTGTTCTGCAGAACACGACTCAGTGCCGAATCAGAGTTTGAAAGAAACCAGCGCGCGGCACTTGTAGCTGTGTGCTTTTCTGGGCATTTGTTGTGGAGCAGGAAGAAGAGCGAGGCAGGAATGTTTGGACAGAAAAGGTTATATATACAAACACTGATAGAACAATTTTAATTTCTAAGACTCCTATTATTTTCATTTTAAGATTTCGGGGATGGAAGTGTGGCATGTTTTCATTTGTGTTTACATTTGACAATCTGAAAAACTAAGTTTTTTTTTTTTAAGATCAAATATTTAGTGCTCATTTGGAATTGAAATTACAACTTAAAATTGCTGTGGATATTTAGGTGACTGTACTTGCACTTCTTCATTATTACTTGTGAGTGAATTATCACGATTTTTCACACTAGAGCACCCAGAGTTGAATGGTGGATTCCTGCGTGCATAGTTTGTTGCTACAGACTCAATGATAGAGTCAGTGCTCATTCATTTCAAAAAGCACATGAAACTCAGGAAAGAGGATTTTCAGGCTCAGAGATATTATATGAAAGACCTACAACAATTAACATGACTAACAACAAACAAAACCCCAAATCATTCCATACTGGCTCTGTACAGCAAGAACTCATTTGCCTTCTTTAATAGAAATACTATCCACAGTCCTCCCGGGATTAGGTCTTGGTATGATAAAATCTTTTGGGTTTTGGGAAATTTTTTTACAGAAAATCTGCCATGAACAAAATATGTTCAAGCTCCAGTCCCTCTGGCTATCATTGTAAAGTAGGAGGAAAAACAGCTTTTACAATATAAAACAAGGAATACACTCCACCTAAGTTGCCAACGGTGACTTGTAATTCTTTCTGTCCTGTCCACATGGCACAACTGCCATGTCACCACACAGTTTTCAAGCTACCCCAGCGAGGCAAAACAGTAACAAATAGATTATTAGGGGTTTTTGCTAAATTGAGTTCTGTATCTTACTGAGATATAGATCCTAAAAACACAAGTATTGTTCAGTACTTCCAGTCTAATGATAATAGCAAGATCATTCGCTCAATATTACTAGTTTATCCTGTTTGACTGAGCTTGTTGAACCACCTTGAAATTAATTTCTTTTTTTCAGGTATCCTAAGAGACTGAAGGTGAAATTCTGAGCTCTGGAAGAGTTTTATCTCCTATGCTTCATAGTTTTGGACATTTGGAAATAAAGCTATGGACTAATTTCTAATCTACAAAGGATATGAACATCGTATTGCCACACACCATAAGGAATACTGGACAATTATTTTGAAGAATTCTTTGGGGGGTTTTTTTTGGTTTTGTTTTTTTAATAATCTTTAAACGTGCTTACAGCTACACTAATAAATATTTCTCAATAATACTGTTATTTCCAGATATTGCCACAGGACATAACTAAAAATTAAGCAGAGCAGAAAATCTTCTACTAAAAATGACACTTTAGTTAGTGAAATTTTCACATGTATTTTTTTCAACTTTTCTGTGCATTTCTATTCCAACAGGTCATAAGTTAGTTAATAACTTTTGCCACCCCTTTACAAATACATGCCCCTTTTACATTTTATTGCTGTTTCAGTGGTTGCACACCCCTTTCTGTGTGTTGGAATGCAAGAACAAACCCAATGAAATATGCTTTATCATCTCACAAAAAGGGGCAAAGGAAGTATGTCAACAAGAAAAATCCCTATTTTATCAACAGATGAAAACCAAAACCTTTATGGGAAGCTGTACAGAAAATCTGACACAAAACCGAACAAAACTAGCTCCAATACAAAACTACCAAGAAAGGATATTTAAGTAAGCATGTCATTTCTGCATGTCATTTCTCAGACATTATCTTCACCTTGCTGCAGGGGCAAAGACAATCAACAGAAGGCAGCAAAGCAGTTTATACTCAATGTTTTTGCAGCTTTTTAACCCAAAACTCGGAGTCACCAGTAACACTTGGCACCTGCATTATGGTCTGCATAGGTCAGATCATAGGATCAGAGACACCTTTTGGGATGTCTGAAACATGGAAGACCATAAACAAAACAGTGATCAAAAGACAGTGTTTGTATTTGGAGCTGCAATCAGTGCCTTGGTCTGACCCCAGCTTCAGCTGGAGTTAGCAACTCACTGCACCATTTCAAGTACTGAAATTAGTCACAAATTTCAGTCTTGTTTTCATCTCTGCCTCTGTGCTATTTGTTGGTACAGGAACTTATACACAACATAGGAAAAAGAAAATAGAAGTAGTAAATGAAAACAGCTTGCTTGATAAGCAGAAATAAGTAACATGGACTATGGAGTGCTCTTCATTTTGAAGGATAACGGCACAACTTCCTTCTGTTTCTACATCTACCGAATCACCAAGCTCCTTGCACTCACATTTTTTGAGGAATTCAAGGTGAATGAAAAGCGCAACCCAGAAACCAAAGTGCTTTTAAAGAGTGTGTTCTTATTTTTTTGTGTATGCTAAGCATTTAATCTCTCAAAATGCTAAGCATTTTGTCTCTGCCCCGAGTTATCTACAGAATTTAGAATTCTGTATACAGGTGGGTGTGCAGAGAAAAGATGCAGAAATGTAAACGTTTTATATCAGAAAGATCACAAGATTTCAGTAAGATAAAGAAGAAATACATTATTTGCTGCCCTGGCAAACTGTTCAAACAAATAATTAGATTAATTTTTGCCAGAATCATTAAATATTTTCTATATATTGCATTACAGGTTAAAATATATCCGCATAAAATATATAGTGGATCTGAAATGATGAAATTTGGTTTCCCTTGTTAATATTCTTTGATGGTTCAAATCACTTTAATTTTTTAACATTTATGACTTTTACAACTGAAGATATGATATTCTCTGGGGCATTAAGCAAATTTATTTTGATAGTGAGATTTTTAAATCAGTTTGCTCAAACTTTCTTTGAAGAAAAACTTGGAAAAAAATCAGATTAGGTTGGAGGTATAAAACTCACATTTTGTGACTGCAGGAAATATACCTTTAGAAATAGATACTATCCATCTATTTTCTCATCTTTTACAATTAAGATTGATTTTTCCTGTAGCAGTATGTCTGTGCTAAAAACTAAAAATGCATTAAAGAACTGATTATGATGTATTTTATATATCCTGTTCTTCTCCCACCCACAAATAACTGGCACAGAATTAACCAATTAAAAGCAGAGAGGTAAATAAACTAATTAAACGTTTACTGCATCCTCGCAAGAAGGAATGCATTCCCAAAAAATAATAGAGCAGCAACTTTTTCAGAGCCTGCAGAACTCAGTATATTACAAAAAAGGTTCCATTTATTGTCCAGCCTATTTTAGTGAAAGTTATAGCACAGTCTACTGTCAGTGGAGGCACTCTCTGCGGATATGGAAAATCAGTCCATCAAAAAAAAAAAAGTAATTTTTATAGGTGTTCATGATTTTTTTCTTTTCTTCCTTTCTTTCACCACACAGTAGACTTTTCAATCTGACAGGTAAGTAAAACTTTATAGTGGTAACACATTGCTTTTCCTGAAAAGTGCTATTAATATGGAATTCCAACAATACTTTTCATAACATAAGTTCCCAGATAAGAAACTCTGCAGATACCTACTGTAAGCTGAATATGAGCAACACACACTATCTGATCAATATCAATATCCCAGCCTGGGAAAGAGAGGGTCCAAAGGTAACTCAGATGCCTGCGACAGACAAACACGGACAGCCACCACTCCCAGGTCCCTCAGAAAGCTGAACTTGCTTCTGCTGAAACTGATGGCAAAACTCCTTTGAGCATCAGTCCAAGGTGGGTAGAGCCCTTGGGGAAGAATTCCCAGTATTACCACCTGCATATTCAAAAACACTGTGGTGCAGGGCACAGCGCTGTCTGTAAAGCCCATTATATTGCCTGTTCTCAGAAGCAAAGGCAATGCCTTGAGTCTGCTGAATCTCCAGGTGCCAGGACTGTGTAAGGCAGGTGCTTACTTTAACCATCTACAATTTGCTGTTTCATACCATGTAATTTAAGGGCAAGCTTTTCAGCAGTCTGAGCAGGCCTTCCCTGCTGTATTTAAGTGTATACCATTTCAGTGCTGGACCAGTATTAACTCCAGTTCAGATGTTGAGGGTTTAAATTTTGGGGGGTCCCTCCCCCACGGCCTCTCCATTTTGGCTTTAGGACCGTGTGCTTTCACAAGTATTAACACTTTCAGCTTTGCAGTAAACTTTTGGGTAACAGGGAAAGCTTTATATCAGTTCATCTAGTCAAAACCTATTCCAGAAAAGGTCTATAAGTGAACAAGTAACTGTTAGTAATAAGCAAATTATCTGCTCAGATACTGATTTCTGGGTAATATTGGATTTTACATTACAATGACGGTGCTCTAAATCTAATGTGCTTTTTCTCTATTAGAGTCAGCTTTAACTGTCAAATCCCTTTTTTCTTTTTTTGGTCTGTGCTGCAGCTTTAACAGCCAATGTGTAAAGTTTGTGGTACATGAAGAGCACAACATGGTGTTATTTCAGCCCTCAGAGAAGGATCCTCCCCAAAAGCCAATGACTGCGCTGAACAAGCCTGCCAAACACCCGTCTCTCCTCCCTCTTACATACCAAACACCTTTTAAACAGCTTTTTGTCTAGGGCAATAGTCAGATATCTCATAATATCGTTCCCCACAAACCTGTTACCCATCCGTTACTCGACATTACGCAGACCTGGCCAGGTTTCTGGCTGCAGAGCATACATCGGACGCACTTTGAATACTGCTGAACCCCATCTGTTCCACGCAGCAGCGAGCACGGCAATATCCCTGCTCCCCAGGAGCAGGAGCGGTAGCAGAGAAGTCGTCTATTGTGGTTTAATTAGCAGTAACCCCAGCCTGGGGGAAGTGTGAGATTTCGCTTTGCTACCTACACCACCGGTCCGAGGTGGGAAGGAAGGATATCAAGCCCCCAGATTCCGCCCAGCACTGCAGCACGGGGAGAACCACCCCCCCGCCGCCCCAGCACAGCACCAAGTCAACTCACAGGATCTCCAGGTCACGCAGGGCTCGGAAGGCTCCATCTTCGATGCAGCTGATCTGGTTGTTGTCCAGTTGCCTGCAGAAAGGAAGGGAGAGGATGAAGGCTGGCCAGTACGGGCAGAGCTGCCTCGGAGCGCCAGGTTGGGGGCTTCCCCGTCACCGAGGTGTCCCTCCACCCCCTCGCAGCGCCTGCTCGCCACCCAGCGCAGGGCTGCTCAGCTGCCACGCTGCTCTGGCTCTGCTCGCTGCTGTCTGACAGCGCTGCACGCTACCGCACACTGAAGCCTGTCAGGTCTCAGTAAATATTAATTGCGCCTTTTTTTTTTTTTTTTAAGGCAGAAGGGAGTAATTTCATTACATTAGGGCATCCAATCCATTATGAGCTTTTACCGTCATGTCACTGAAACAATTTCATTAAGCTAAAGGCCTGTAAATCATTGGAGGTCACTGTGCTGCCCTCCGTGACCTCCCAGAATGCCTTTTTTTCTTTTACTGGAAGTTGGAGTCCTCTGTCCTGACAGTACTAAATCTCCAGGCTTTATCTGCCCAAGAGCTGTGAGAGTGCATAGGGAATATACCAATTCCAAATTAGACTCAACTAATCTAATTTTATAGTCTTTTTATTATTCTAAGCACCAAATGTCTGTGGTGGTTCAATGCCTCTCTGCATTGTTACTGGTCCCATCTGGTAGCCCGTTCTATTGAAAGATTTCCAACTAAATACAGATTCTGTCTAACTGCATCAGGGAGAGCAATCCAGTGACAGAAAGCTTTATACACATGTACACTTAAAACACTATTTTGCTTCAAAATGTATAATTTAATATTTGGGTGGTGGAGTTCTCTCATTTGTCTCCCTGCATATGCATGATTTAAATGCATTTCACAATACATGTGGATACAGCAGTACATCTGTCTCTTTTGCTTAGAAAATTAAAGTTATAAGTTGTAATTTAAAATTCAGTGATTACATTTTCTGACATATGATCCTTTAAATTTTACACTTAGAGAAATAAAATTTTGTACCTACCCATGTGTAAGTACAATATCTGCATTTCATAAAAAGATGAAAGCTCCCGACTATATTATGCTGCCCTTTGCACAGCATATACTTTAGATTTGGTGAGGGAGGGACCATTTGCCCTGTGTGTGTAAAGTGAACAAAGATACCAAGATTGCATTGCAGTTTCTGGTTGCTATTACAAAATAATAAATATATATGCAGAGATACCAAATATATCACACCCGTGTATAATATATTTGTATAGTTTTACCAACTTCTTTCCAATTATTTGCTCTACCTAATTTTTGGTCTAAATAGACATTTGTCACAACTTTCTTATTATACAACAATAAAGCACAGACAGAGCACTACAGTATAATTATGAAACAAAAACCTAAACCAAAGTCTCTTTGGGGTAAAGAGCAGAAGGCTGTACAAAGGTTTAAATGAAGCAATGGCAAATATAATCTTTATGCACCCCTTTAAAGATTGAGTTTGATCTACTAACATTGAACATCTTGAATATGTATATATTTGAAGACTATGGGAAACTTACCCTTCGTAATGTAGTCTGCTCTTGATGAACATCAGGTTTTTTATGATTTAAAGTGCATGAAAAACCATACAAACTATAAAGGTCTACTAAAAAGCTTAGCAAGCATAAAGCCCAACTAAGGTTTCTCACAGCTCTCGTAACTTCGGAGAACATGCTGAATTTGGCAAAACTTCAACGATGTCTCTTATACTGACAGATACTGGGATGTACAATCATCCAAAATGGATTTTTCTGTAGAGTAAGAGTTCATGCATAGTATATATACATAGGTATATAAGTATATACATACATATTTCTTTATGGTCTCTCTACTTCTCCAATCACCTAGCAAAGATGCTAAAAACTATATTTTTGACTGCTGGGAGGACCAGTGGCTGCTGGGTGGCTTTTTCCGAGATCTCTGTTTAATTGTGTGGGTTGTTAAAAATTTGTTGCTCAAACAGAAAGGATGGTGGATTTCAGGAAGAATAAACTTAAAATGAGTTAAATGTAATGCTAGTTGCATGACTAAGTACTTTACACTTCACTTGGCTTTATTAAGCATAAAGTTGGCACATACTAGCATGACGAAGAGAAAGCAGGCGCAACTTGAGAATCACCTCTCTCTCTTCGTCTATGGGAAGTACTATATATTGCCTATTTTTATTTGAGTTCTACTACAATATTGACTTTTCTGCCAAATGCACTAATATAAGCAAATAAACCCAGTGTGAGAGTCACAAAGCCTTCTGATTAAAGGGCTTCATATGCAGTGTATTGTTTTTTTAAAAAAACGCTACTCTCACAGATTGACTTTTGTTGAAAAAGCGTAATGACAATCTTAATCATATTTATATAAGTCCAGTCATGCTAGCGCTAACAACCAAGTTTAGTCCATGTGATTAATCCATAGGACCACAGTGAGGGAATCCTCTAGATGCTCAGAAGACGTGCACTTAGCAGGATAGTCCGTAAATAGGGAAAATATTCATTAAAGATACCCCCTGATTCTGTGTGCCCCATAAACTAAAGCTGCACAGTCTCTGGGAGACATCCACACATTTAATGCTTCTTTGTAACAGATAGAGCTCATATCTCCTGATATCTATCACGCCAAAACATTCACATCTCTGTTTAAGCATGAGAATTTTTTCTCAAAAGGAATAGAACTATTAGTTGTCTTAAAATTAGGCATGACTCTGTTTAAGACCCTTCACCTCCCCATTTATTTCTCAATGTGTAAAGATGGAAATTCTATTTCTTTGCATCTGTACAGCACCCTGGTGAGTGGTTAAGCAGAGACTAGAGACTTGAGAATTTAAAGTCTAAACAACGTCTTCCTTCCAAGACAATGCGTTTAAAGTTTTGAGAAAGCTTCAGGTCAAGCCTTACAGAAAGGCAAAACCAGGTGTTCAACACATACTTTTATACCCATGAAGACAAAATAAAAATCCTGTGATGTGGGCTAGCAGCAAGATCACAGACGCAAAGTGGGTAAGCTGTACATGCAGCCCTTCAATGCGCAGAATAGACATGCCTAACATTTGTTAAAGAACATCTTACCTGAATAAAACTAAGCATATGCAGAGAGAGTAAAAATTCAACTTTATTAAATAAAAGGAAAAAACCCCAGTATTTCAGAACAGGTGACACATACATTTCCTTGAGGAACATGCAACTGCTCTCATTTCTTCATTGCTGCTTTCTGAATGGAGCACTGCTACCTGAGACACTGCTACCTGGATCAGCTGCTCCAGGCTTACAGGTAAATTTAAAAAATGGTCTCAGCCAGCAGAAGCATTTATTCAGATTTCAATGCTATCTCTGTTTGTCAGTGTTCATGCCCTTTCTAGAAGATCTTTTTCTCCTCAACATTACAAACAGAACGTTATGCGTGTAATGGTGTAATGTAATGGTGAAAAAATGTCCGACAACACAAACTCAGATTTAAGACACAATTTTAAACTGGGCAAAGTCATTTTTTATACCTCTGTTTACTCCTGCCTTTTGAAGGAATATAGCACTAAGCTCAGACTTTATCTAAAACTATCAAGTGATTCAACTGCCTCTGAAGAAAATAAGGGTTCTCATGCAGAACAAGTGAGCCTCTATATTTAAAAGAGGCTAAAGGATGAATGAGATCATAATAACCAAACTGTGTGAAATAGCCTTTCCATATGTATGGCACATTGTAAGAGCTACAAGCTAAGGCATGAACAAATAAACACTGCCAAACTTTGAACTTCCAAGTTTTTGCTAAGTTAGATAGATATCTAACTTTTATTTGGGTTAAAGTGTTTGAGTTAAATGCCGAATCGCTCATGCATTAGACACAAAGCACTGGACTTGGGCTCGGTGACGTTGTCAGAAGGGTTCTTGCTCTAACATCAGCAAGCTGAGATCCCAGCCTGGGAAACCCAGCAGCTCGTGTGTGATTGAATTACCTACTCTGACCTCACCTCAGAGGCTCCAGGGATCCGAGATCTCCATGACAGGCAATTAGCAACCAGACAATACTTAACAGATACAAAGAGCAATACCAGAAGCTCTCAGAGAACAGAGCAAAACACTCGAGCAAGGAAAATACTGAATGGGTATATCGGATTTAGGTGAAGTGTGACACAGACAAATGCTTATAAACAATGCAAGAATTTAGAAAACTGTTCGGAGAAAAAAGCATCTTTCATATGGCAGAGCTATAATACATAATGCCGTATGTATTATTATAATCTGACCCTAACCATGACTCAATAGCTAGTTCCAGTTTTTATTAAAAAGCAGGAAAACTATGTGACTAAATTATATGCAACTGATTGATCATTGTCTATCTTTAAAATTGATGTCTTAAAGAAAAAAACAAAGACACAAATCACCTTTCTATGAAATGAGAAATAACGCTGCATCCTCATAAATTTATATCACTGGACAGTCTATGGTTTGGCCAAGACACCACTTTAACTGTTTAAAATACAGTTCTCCTGACAGATTATAACTCTGGCTTATCCATTTAGATTTATACATTATCTATCATTCGTGAGAGTTACATTTCAAATAACATTTGGAAGGAATAGGATTTTACAATGTTGACGTTCTTTTGCCATTTGAAATAATCCTTTAAATACTGAGGCTTGGAGGTTTTGCACACAACAATAAGGAATTTTTAGTTTTCAAATGCATTTGAGAGATAAAAATCCCCAGCAACGAAGCTGATACAATTTTTATCATGCTGTAGATTTAAGATTTAAAAAAAAACAAACCCAAAACTGTTTTAAAATACTAAAGAATTTAATTCATCCAGGGTGAAATTTTCCAAGACCAAAATAATCTAATCTTTTACTAACATTAAAAGTTAGTTAATGTTTAAAACCCTACATTTATATTACTAGCAATGTTTCTTCATAGCACACCAACTAACCTGATGCCATATATAAGAGCTTTCAATATTTTTTCTGCAATTAGCCATACTCACATTCATGAAGAGGTCCTTCAAGCATCAACATTTCACAATAATGAACTATATAATCGGTGTTTTGTACTTTATTTGTTTTGGTGAGGGATTTTTTTTTCCATTTACAAACACTACTGAGGCCACTGCAGAGCTCAAGTGTTAATCTGGTTTTTAATTATACTGCGACGGTAGTTTAATTACTATAACCTCTTTCTATGTTTTTTCCAGAATCTAGTTAAATATTTAAATAAAAGCCTGTATTAACAAGTACTGTAATAAATACTTTTCAGATTTCTTTGTTTCTCATATTTTACGTCTTTAGCATAAAAAGAAGTGTTAGAATAGGTGCATATTTAAGAAAGTTCTACTGTTACAGATACAAAATTACTCTACTACTGTTATAGATATCTTTTATAGATCCAAGATTAAGCAAGAGCCATTTCCTTGTTAATAAAAGACTTGCATATTAAACCAGAAGTATCCATATTAAAGGTATTGTATTACTAAAGTATTTAAAGGAATTTTCAATAGCCATTTCACAGGAAGGTAAATTCACTGTAACTTAACAGAGAATTGTTGTTAGAAAAAAATGAATTTACATCTCCAGTAATTACATCTCCAAAAGAACCTCAGTTTGGACAACGTTTTCCCCAAACCTGTTCCTTTTTTTTCTAATACAAACTGCTGGGTCTATGCCATCACTTTCCTGTAAAGTTTACACCCTAGTACTGAAGCTTTTCAATAACCTGTAAGAATTAGAGAGACACTCTATAACATTTATTGTCCAGCCTCTAAACCAGTCCTTATATAATTTTGAGAATGTTAAAATTTCAAAGGAAAGAGATACCAATACATCTATGTAAAATTTCTCACCTACCAAACTAAAGTCCTTACCCTTAAATTAAATTGATAACAAAGCATCATAAATGGTAATAGATGGTCCTTTGAAGTAATACTAAATTCAATTAAATTGAAATAATATAAAGGCATTTCAAAAGTAGCTTTTAATGCATTTTTCATGTTTAATTTTTACTCTTTATTGATGCTTTACTAAAATCATTAAATCATTCTCTAGAGCTTGCTTGTATTAGAAAATTTAAAGAATTGATACATTAAATTCAACATTGAAATAATTCTCAGGTGGAGTAAATCGGTGGTGTAAAACACAAATGACAGAGCTGCTGTGGATCAAGCTGAAATCTCCCGCTGGGATTTTTACAAGTGTTCCAAAATTCCTTCCCCCCCCCCCCCCCCCCCCAAAGATGTGGTTTTGCCAAAAGCTACGGTTGAAGCATTGTGCAGAAACAGCTCAACTGCATGAAATAATTGGTCAGAGTCATATTCTCTGTGTTCAGTTTTCATACCTGACCTATGTTGCCACGTTGTTAAATAAGGAGGGAGGGATATCTGATCTGGAGGGGAAGAGTTGCTTATAAATAATTACTCTGCAGACTATTCAAAAGTATTAAGTATTTACTCTATGTTTTTGTATTACATTAACTCACAATTCAAAATGTTGCTGTCAAAAAACAGACACCATATTAGCTTAATGCAAAACTTAAGTGGCAAATGAACATGTAGACTACTCCTGCCTCTTCCCACAGGGACAGATACACACAAGCCCAAGATTTCCTTTCAATATCAGGGGGTTTAGAACAATTTTTTTTTTTTCTTTTTTTAAACTCTATCTGGTTGCTGGTGTAACAAATAGTGCATTCCAAGCACAGAAATGGCTGTCTCCATAGCAATTGGGGCAGGTTTTGCGGTTTCCCTAGTTACTCTTGACTGATAACCATCTGTTGTTCTCCTCTGCCATAGCCCCAAAGGGGAAAAGGGGAAGAAACGAGGAAGATAAAATGGGTGTTAGAGAATATGAAAGTTATTTACCATAGTGGTTTTTACATTTTTAGAAGGTTTGCACTTACTTAAATCTTTCTTTTATTTATTGTTATTTTTAGTTGACAAGTATCAAATACCACATGTAAAGAAAAATTCTAATTCCAAAATGTTACTAATAATTCACCTTATTAATAGGACATCATACTAGGGAATCATATTAAGAATATTAACAGGAAATCATATGATTAGGGATGTTACTGTGAAACTGTGGAAAATCTGAAACTAAGGCACTTATATAGGAAAAAATATGCAGATATTTGATCTAAATAATTAGTTGAAATTTGTAATGTACAAAGAGCTTGGGGTAGAGGAGGTGCAGAAGGTTAGTATCCACCTAGCTGCTGCAGGTGGAACAGGATCACTAAGTAACTGCTGCTTTTCACCCTGACCTGCAATAATGGCTGGAAGTTACCTCTGTTTCCACATTTGTGGCCATCACTTCCATCAAACCTTGAGCTCTTTCCTCCCCTTCAGCGTGCCTGTGTGGTGCTCTAAGGGAGGCACAGGGACAGCATGCCCGCAGGGACCAGGCTCCCCATGCCCGCATCCTTTCTCGAGGACAGCAGCACTGCTGAACTTGCACCACAGGCAGCCCCTGATGGCCCTGCTGCCCGAGGCATATGTCAAGATGCGTACTATAAGCAAGGTCAATGTTCACATAGGCTCATGTACCATCATGGTATTACTTACATGGAACTAATAGCACATAAGTCATGCTCATTTTGAAGGGAAAACAAATAAGCCTCCACAGGCTAGCTGTTACGGCAGATCAATATAGCAGCATGCAACTGGGGTTTGGGTTTTTTCCTTGAAAATTATTCTGTGCGTATGTTCCGTGTAGTAGAAAATTCATGACAGAACCAAAACTTAAAAAAGAAAGACACAGAATGCTTCATCCCTTAATATTAAAATTTTTGTCAGCTGCCAGTTGTCAAGGACAGACAAAATTTGTCTGGAGCTACCAGTATTTCTAAAATGTGGCTTCAGTAGGCCAGAGGGCTGCAAGAAACTCTATAGAGCAACGCAACAAGGCAGGGTTATTGCTCTGCTAGTTCTTAGCCACAGTGCAGGACAGGAGATGTTCTGGACACAGATCACAGAATCACAGAATCATATAGGTTGGAAAAGACCTTTAAGATCATCGAGTCCAACCATAAACCTAACACTGCCAAAACCAACACTACACCATGTCCCTAAGCACCTCATCCAAACGTCCTTTAAATACCTCCAGGGATGGCGACTCAACCACTTCCCTGGGCAGCCTGTTCCAATGCTTGATAACCCTCTCGGTGAAGAAAAATTTCCTAATATCCAGTCTAAACCTCCCCTGGTGCAACTTGAGGCCATTTCCTCTTGTCCTATCACTTGTTACCTGGGAGAAGAGACCGACCCCCACCTCTCTACAACCTCCTTTCAGGTAGCTGTAGAGAGCAATAAGGTCTCCCCTCAGCCTCTTTTTCTCCAGGCTAAACAGTCCCAGCTCCCTCAGCTGCTCCTCATAAGACTTCTGCTCCAGACCCTTCCCCAGCTTCGTTGCCCTTCTCTGGACACGCTCCAGCACCTCAATGTCCCTCTTGTAGTGGGGGGCCCAAACCTGAACACAGTATTCGAGGTGCAGCCTCACCAGTGCCAAGTACAGGGGCACGATCACTTCCCTAGTCCTGCTGGCCATGCCATTTTTGATACAAGCCAGGATGCCATTGGCTTTCTTGGCCGCCTGGGCACACTGCTGGCTCATATTCAGGCGGCTGTCAACCAACACCCCCAGGTCCTTCTCTGCCAGGCAGCTTTCCAGCCCCTCTTCCCCAAGCCTGTAGCATTGCATGGGGCTGCTGTGGCCCAAGTGCAGGACCTTGCACTTGGCCTTGTTAAACCTCATACAATTGACCTCGGCCCATCGATCCAGCCTGTCCAGGTCCCTCTGCAGAGCCTTCCTACCCTCCAGCAGATCAACACCCCCGCACAACTTGGTGTCATCTGCAAACTTGCTGAGAGTGCACTTGATCCCTTCGTCCAGATCATTGATAAAGATATTAAACAGAACTGGCCCCAATACAGAGCCCTGGGGAACACCGCTTGTGACCGGCCGCCAACCGGAGTAAACTCCATTCACCACCACTCTTTGGGCCCGGCCGTCCAGCCAGTTCTTTACCCAGCGAAGAGTACACCCGTCCAAGCCATGAGCAGCCAGTTTCTCCAGGAAAGATGTCTAAGATGACATTAGTGCTGCCCCAAGGACACCGCCCAAGGGCTTCCCTGGGGCTGCCCACGTGCCCAGCTCCTGCCAGCGGGAGCCCAGGCAGCACAAGGCTGTGCAGAGCTTATCGGGACAAGGGGCTAAAGATGCCCACGTATACTGCCAGGATAAAGGGCGGGATGTAGCAAAGCAAGGTGGGTATTTAACAGGGTTGCTTAGTGAAAATCATATTAATTCTGGTGTTTCATTGTTTACACATTTTCATTACTAATAATTTACTAAATTCAGCTTTGAGAGAAAAACTAGGGCTTTAAGAGGCTTAGACTTTTTTAGCAAACATGAAAATTACATGACGAGATAGAGGCTGAGGCAGAGAGCAAATGCGATAGACCTTGGCAATTAAGCGAAGGTAAACGCGCCCAAGGGCCAGACACCAGAAGCACCTCTTTTACACAGTTAGGGAGATGACAGAGCAAAAAGGAATCTTGACATTCGATCTCCAGACATCTGTCCCCTTCGAAATCACATATTACATTAAATTAATTCTATCACCTGCAGTCATACAATGACTTGATATATGTTTTCTAGCTCTTAAGACAAAAATTAGGAGGAAATAATACCAAAACAGTAAACGTTGTGAGTAAAGTCCCAGCAGTGTCAACCTTGTTACATGGCTGGTAAATTTGGGGAGACCAGTAGAGATTCTTGTGTTTTGGTGACTTTTGTTTTTTTTTTTAAATTAGAAAATTAATATTAATACCTAGTGGATGAATACCCAAACAATTAACATCTTGCACCTATGAACTGTAGTATCTTAGTATAACACACCAATAAATTTTTCAATCACATCCTGGTTTATCACACTGTTTTCTAAAAATCAAAAATGGCCAGTTAATGCTAGAAAGGGAAGAACAGTTTTGAATATCTCAGTGCCCCATTTTGGTTTGGGGGATTATTTTTTTTTAACATGGTTGTATTCAGTTCCTCAACATCCAAGAAGTACTAAAACAACAACTAAAACCCACAGTCACTGGAGCATAGTTAATGAACACTACATTTTTCAAGATGCTGCATTAGTTTTAAATCGCTCTGATACAGGTTTCCAGTACTGATCCCGCTTAGCATAGGCTCAGAAGCTTTTCTACAGGGTTCCAAAGAGCAGTCGATTTCGTCTTTAATACAGCTGTGGGCTCTGATTTTAGGATGAGTAAGTTGCACTCCAGATGATGAAAGATGTGTGTGAGGGGTGCTTCCAGTTTTTTTTGTTTGTTTTTTACCCCTTTTCTCTTACACTGATCTGGCAACAGCAACTCGCCTTTGAGAGGTGCAATTTAAATTATTCTAGAAATTTCCACTGTAAAATTGGCCACTGAAAAATAACCAATGAAAAATAAGTGTTTTCTATTACTTTAAGACAAGGAGCCATTTGGCTTAGCTACAGCTTTCTCTTGTTCACTGCCTACCTGTCTGGGCATTATCAAAGTCAGAGATTTTGTTTTAAACATGCAAATGCTCCTAAATGGCTGAGGTCCACACGCAGCTCCAAATTCTGACTCCTCACTCTGATTACACATTTCTCTGCTTTGCAGGTATGTGAGTTCTCAGGCTTACTGAAAAACAGCAGCAGACCCACGTACATCATATAACTATGCTCCTAAGGCTGTTGTCCTCTTACTGATATAAAACAAGGCCAGCAATGGATACTATAAAAACATTTGAGATTTGTTTTCCAGTCACTGCTTCAATGCATATGCAATGTCCTGATTCCCTGTTTTTAAGAGACTTCATATTTGTCATTTCTTAGCTTCACATCTCATTTTGTAAGTCAGACCTGTGGTTGATTTGTAATCAATACTAGATAAGCATACGGGCAAGTTTAGATGAGTCGGTGCTAAGGGTGGGAGAGAGACCTTAGAATTCATGGTCACCTTCCGAGCTTTCAAGGCATTCACATCAAACTTCATTCCCACTACTCAAGGCAATTAATTCAAGTTCCACATCCAAATTCCCACTGAAATTACTTCTTATGGTTACAGCTCTGATTCTATATATTCTCCCATGTGATTTCAAAGAACTAAGTTAACATAACATGTGCTTTGGATTTCTGCATTACCTGCTTAAGCTACAAAAACTTTGACGAAAAGGTGAGTTCTTGCTATGCGCTTTTATATATTTATTGATATTTGCACTATGTTCATAAAAATAGTACTCTGCACTTCCCTGGGCACTCTGTGTGCTTATACATTGTGTGCTTATACATCTAACTTATGTAGTTGCATAAGTACATTTGCTTACTCATATAAGTACATATGTAAGTACTTATTATATGAATAAGCAAATAACACTCCTGTTACTCTGAGAAGACTGGTAAAGGGTTAAAACAAGCACTAAAAGCTGCCATTTTGTTATTGTTACAAAGTGGGGTATCCTCAGCAAACACTTGAGAGTGTAAAAAAGAAACCAGCATTTCCAAATCAGGGAAGATCCTTCAGTGAAAAAGCAGTGACTGAGAGTGGCTCCAGGACCACTGGTGCTGGGTCACTGCCTTACCCAGGAGCTAGGAGACTAGTGATGTGAACGCACCTTTGTCACAGAGACCCCACATAGGAAATCATTTCTATAGGAAAAGGGATAAGCTATAAGCAATTGCAGAATGGAAAACATTCGACTGGAGCCTGCTCTGGGCCATACACTGTACATACTTAGCTTTAACTGTTGAACTTATACCAAACAGCCTTCTCCAAACTCACAACCTTTTGTTTCACAGATGTTAGTGTTGTCATGTCCTGCCTGCTACACGGTGAGGTCCGTGGGGGAGGAAACCTCATTTCTGTGTGGATTCAGAGCCTTATGCAGGAGTCCTGAGCAGGCCAGCCTAAAGGTGACTTCTCATTATCAGCATTGCCAAAGTCCACTCATAGACATGAAATGTTTGTTGGGCAGTTATATATGAATTCGAAGACCCATGCATCTTCCTCCAGTAGTTATTCAGATTCAAGGTAATCATCTCATGACATCTTTCAAAAAGAAAATGTCACACAAACTAGGCCTCTGTGACTTGTGTCCTCCTCTGCCATCCACTCCTTTGCCCAAGACTACACTATTTCTGGAACACTTGCAAAACTCACCTACGCTGTCAATTAAACACCTACACATAACAAATGAAAGCTCAGAACACTTAACAGGGCATCTATAGAACAACAAGGGTTAGGAAAGAATACGTAGTTTCTAGACAGAAAAAAAAAAGAACTTGTGAATCAAAAGAAAACCCAGAAAAGATGGTAGGAAAGAAAAGCAAATAAAAAACCCGACATACTAAATGGGAAGCAAAAAGTAATGTTGCTCTTGGTCATCTTGGGACCTACTAATTACATCAATTTTGAAATACTTTGAAAAGTACTATGGAAATACATAGCAAACTGGATCACAGTTGACAAAAAGAGGCATTTTGTTTTATTGTTTTCAAGCCAGCCAAATTCATGTGATCTCTAAAATGTTTATCACCCAGGGTAAGGACAGCAATCCATCCTGCAGATTTATGTTTACAAGCATTTTGGAACAAATGTTCCTATTTGAACACCCACATGAACCATAAGCATCCGATATGTTTGGATCACTACATTCAGTTTTTGTTAGCAGATCTTTAACTTTCTGAACAATGTTTTACCAAATCAGTGTGCTACTACCATATATCCTGCAGGAACAGGGCACAGACCATATGTGACAACTCTTACGCCTATTCACCAGGGAGTGTTTCTTTCCACCTACATGAAACCATAGGTCTATTTCTTTTAATTCATAAAAGCAAATGGCATCCATCTATTTTTGGCATTTATGTGATTGCTGTAGTATTTGAGTCCCTCACCCTTTAATATATTTATTCATCTGCCCCGCAGAGGCACAGCTGTCAGCAGCATAAGGAGGTTTTACAAAATTTCAGAAACTGAACGCAACACTTCCAGTTCCACTAACCCACATCATTTCTAAATTAAAATACGCTTCCCTGGCCTCAGGACATGTAAAGTACCGACCTAAAACACGGAACAGGGAGAGTTTATATCAAAAGTGCTGAACACCACTCACTGCAATAGATATTGATAATGTTACTATTGTCACAAAGTACATTTATAAAGATATAGGTAAAACATATAACAGCACTAATGTTTTACTGAATTACAGTACTTGAAAGTAAAAATATCATTAAAAACCATATTGGTACCTGATATCATCACGTAAGCTTAGTTCTTGGGTAGAATTTAAAAGCAGCCTAACAGGTGCTGAAGTCTTTCTTTCAGCTTTCCTTCTGGATCACTATTTGCTTGGAGAGATTAACTGCTGGACAAGGAATAACTTGACCCTGGATCTGAAACTTCACAGTTTAGAAATCCCAGTACCAAGGGACAACCATTATCTCCAAGACAATATGCACTGCAAAAACAGGATGATAGGTCACCTCCAAAGGGCTTTATTCCATCTTGCAGGAAACTCAAGTAAGGTAACTTAAAAGTCTGTATTTATCTATAAATGCAGGACTTCTAATGAACAGAAATGTGAAAGAATTATTCCCTTTAAAACTGGTAAAAACAGCATCATGAAATAACTGCATCCCTAATTTAAAAAGAAATAAATAGATATAGATAGAAGATGGCTTATTATTAGAAATATGGCTAGTATTATTAACTAATTTTTACACCTTACATCTAACATCAACAGGAAATATTGCAGATGCAGGTTTAGATACAGAATTTCCTAGAAGTTACAGACTTCAATAGTTTTCTCTGCAAATTGTAAGTTTTAATTTTTTTTAAAGAAAAATACTTACTTTTGAAATTAATAACATCAACCTTCAGGTCATCTTAGACATTGTGATTTCTTAAATCTAAATGGTTACATGTCTAAACTGTTCATTCACATTTACTTACTAGCCACTGAATAATGATTCTACAAGCCTTATAAAATTGAAGCCATTAACAAAGAATCTTAAAAGTTAAGTTAATCCATATGACTTTGAAACTTTCTTATTAGGTGGTATTTTTTTATTATTATTTTTTCCTGACATTAGTCCATAAATATATTCATAGCAGAGACAGCTGCATCCCCTGCCAGGATTGTCATAATAAAAAGGCAGTCATGTGCAAGAAAACTTTTACTCCCTAGTAGGATTAGGCAGCAAGTTTGGATCAAAAGAGCGTACCAGTTACCCTACCTGACCCTTTAAACAAAATCTCAAACATCTAATTCATACTGAAATGTGACAGCACTTAAATAAAATGGCCAGAGAAAAGCCCTGCCCCAAAGTTTTCTTTCTTGCAATCAAAGCAACAAATCTTTTGTAAGTAGGTAAAGAGGATACCTGCACAATTGGCTTCATAGTACATTTCTCCCATCCTTCCCAGTCATTCTCCTGAGAGTGCGGTTTGCCTAAGTTATTGGCAAGAGCTTGCTGCCTCTCCCCCCCTCCCTGGCCTGAACATTAACCCTTAATTGTGCTTTCCAGCTGCTCCACAAGAAGTGAGCGCACCACATCTTTGAAAAGCTATGTGAGCTCAAGGCAGAGAGCTAAAAACCAAATAAAAACCCGACCACCACCAAGAAAACCTCCACCAAAACAGTTCAGATAACTGCGAGCCCCCTTATTCCGTGAATCATTCCAGGCAAACCCCTTGACCTCCTTCCAGCAGTCATCTTCCTTATAAGACTGGTTTTAAAAGCAGGACCTAATCAATCGCTGATGTTGCGTATGACCTGAGCTTACGCATATCAATTAAATACAAAATAAAGCAGGTTCAAGGATGAAACTGACATACAGGGCTACTGAGGGGTCACAAAAAAAGTAGAAGGAAGAAACAACAAAAAAAAAGAAAAAAAAAACAATCTCATTTCTAAAGCTAATTTTCACACCAGAAAGATCCATTTCCCACCACATATGATGACAAGCAGTTTTTAATATGTGTAAAAAAGAATAATGTTTTGCTGCACTGAGAAGTAGACTGGATGCGGTGAGTCGTATGTTGTGCAGCTGGAAATGCAGCAAGAACTGCTTACGGGGATCTTAATGCCAACCATTTGCTTTAAGAAATCTTGTGCACCACGTCACAGTTTTATATAGCCCATTAGCTTATCTGTTTAAATGAGTTAAATGCTGGGGTTTGGTGGGGTTTTTTTCAGAAAAGCGTCATTCTATATTCCAGTATTAACTATCATGAGTGCCTTATAAGCAACTTCTGATTGACAGAATATTGAGGCATAATTATATAGGGAAATAATCTTGATCATTCTTGAAAGTCTCATGTTCCTTCAGAAGAACAATTAAGAAATCCTCACTTTCCCTAATAAAACAAGAGAAAGGAAGAAGAATTCAAAGTGTGAGAATAGTACCTTGGACAAGCTGTGTATGCATATTATCACAACATTACTGTACTACTGTTCAATGATTTGGAAAAATAACTCCAAAAAGAGCTTTAAAAAAACCACAAAAGACTGGAGCAGAGGTTACTTTCACATGAAGATAGAATTCTCTCATTGTTTCTTTGACATTTATGGGACTACCAAAGGGTAAACAAAAGCAAAATTAGATCCCACAGGCTTTTGGTAGGAAAAAAAGTGGAGGAAAATGATATTTGGTAGCAGAAATCAGTTGTACAAATGAGACCATCATCTAACCGCCCTTTCCAATGCTGCCATCTCTCATTCACCCTACGTCATCTGGTCTTAAACAAAACGGTTTTTATTCTTGCCTACCTCTAAGCTATTTTACTAAAGCCATTCTCAGATTTACACCTAGATAATCAACTTTACACTATTTCTATTAATCTTATAACAGATATTTGAGTGCCTGAGGATTCCCTCTGTGCTTCACTTAGATCCTTATTTTACATTGGAAGAAAACATTGCAGATCCAAGCACAAACACTTTCTTTTAAATAAAAGAAAATGAGGATCCTCCACAGGGTCTTCTTAATATCCATGTAGGATTTACATGATCTGAGCTTCTTTTGAGGAAATTTTCAAATGATGCAGCAATTTAGCTGTTTAAAAGGACTGTATAACATCCCTTGCTGTAAAAACACAGTGAACATATGTTCATATAAAACCAATTTATGATGAAAAGACTGTAAAATACAATTATACCATTACAGTTTAATTCTTTTTTTTCTCCAAAAATGTTTTCCTTTCAAGGCATAACAATTTTGGATTGAACTGAATTGCAGGTGGCTTCATTTTCCTACGGCCACTTTATCTCATGGAGCCACCCAACTGCAAGATAGTGAAGGCATATAACAGACTGAATCACTGAATGAGAAACATAATCATCCCCTTCTGTGCTCTAAATGTGGCAAGAAACTATACAGGCTCTGTCGTTGTCGTTGTTTTAAATACTCAGTTCTGCTCTCTCACAGAAAGCTGCAGCTGGCTTGAGGACTGACAATAGCCAAGCAGCAGCCTTGCTGAGGTGGGGTCAAGAAGGGGGGACATCCATCTTATTTTGTGGTCAAGGAACAGCGGTGCAGGAAATCTAGTGCCCCAGTCAATTACTGAAATTAATTTTTGAGCCTAAGTCATTGCCTTCTGGAGAAAACAAGAATCCATTTACTTACCTGTTTTGCACCAGTGTTTTCATCACTTTTTTTTAACGAAGTTAGATTAAAAATAATAATTGTGTTATCTAGAAAAAGTGATGCACTATTAATTAAGAATTGAGGAAGTTTTATTCACCTTAAAAGGTAAAACAAATCCACGAACACTGTTGCCTACTTACAAAATGAAATATCAAAACTTAATCCCAGTGAAATGGTAAAACTACTTGAGACACCAGAGACCCACAGTATCTCTGCCTTGAAAGCCAAAAAGCACATTGGCTCTTCAAAACTGATTCTGAGCAGCAGGTCAGCACTCCCTGCAGATCCTTTCGCTGTAGGCAAGATCTCCATTTTGCACAGAACTGGTCCTGCCAGACAAGTCCCATGGCAAAGCATGGCATTGCCACAGAACAAGCAGGCTCTGCCTGACTCCTGCTCTCGTGCCAAAAGACTCTTTTTCTCTCTAGCTAAAAGAGATGTGTTGCACTGACTGAAGAGCCGAGCTGAAAAAAAAAGATGACTCAAGCTATGGTTCTATGGTTTTAACTTTGTCCAGCTGGAAAGGTCAAGAGGAGAAGGCAAACTTTGTTCTGCTGGTGCACAGTGTTTACAACCCCCATTTATTCATGGAGTCTGCACTAAAATGATATTGCTATGCTGTTTTGGCTAGAGACTGCATACGCTGACCCCTCCGTGCCCAGCGCAGCACCAGAATAATTCCATACAAAAGGTTTGCATTAAATGTAATGAAGCAAATGACAAAATCAATAAACCTGGAACGGTGTGGCTATCATAAAAATGATGTAAATTCAGAGTTCACAGTGGTTATGAAGCTATTTAGAATTATAATTAAAACCAGTACTTTTTTTTTTTTTCCAGAATAAAAAAAGTTCCTTTTGACAATCACAGATGAATGCTACAGGAAATTTTCAACAAATGTATTCAAAATTAAGGTATGGCACAAAGACAGCATAAATTATCCAAAGATAAATTGTAGGCATAGGTTAGCCTAAAAAAGTACAAAATAAATAAAATCTGATTTTCTTACCTTTTCAGCTGATGTCACATCCTATTTTAATCAAGTTTTATATCAAAAGGACAGTAAGAATACCACATAGCCTGTTTTTAAATCATGGTATTGTTTCTGTCAAAGAGACTTTTGTAAGACTATTAAAACAGAAAAGGGCCAAATCTGTTATGCATTACTCTCCGTACAAAAGCGGTGCTGCAGCATGGGTGCTGCATCAGAATTTATCTATGCTTTATTAGGATAAAAGAATAATGAGCCCAGAAAGCACTGAGCAGAGCTTAGCGAAATAAGCAAGCAGGTAAGTAATCCCTGGAAATATCAAGAGCCACCCTGACTTTTTGTAGCAGATTTCAAACGGCAGATAACAGATCCTATTCAAACTTAGGGGTGATGTTTTCCGTTGTCAAGCTCTGGACATGGAGCTTGTGGCCTCATTTAAAAATTTACACCAATGTCACATTTAGGCAAGTGAATTATATGCGACTTAAATCTCTAGATTCCTGAAACTGATTTTTTAACTATTTTCCACCTAATCAAACAGAAAATTCACTACAAATTTTAAAAGTGACCATCAAGCCTGGGGTTCTCACACCCAAATACTGAACTTTTTCAGTCTCCTGTGCAAACTGTTCACATCGCTGTGTCAGATGTGCTGTTTTCCTGATGGGAATGACATCCATGTCACTCTTCAAAACCCTCACTGATGGCCAACTTATGGAGCTGCATTGCTAATGGCTATAGAAGAAGCCCTCTTAGGCAGGAGAAAGGCAATAAATTATGCAAAATAGAAAGCATAGGGAGAATCAGACAGAATTTGAAGTAGATGGAAAGGACGACTTAGGCCTATGTGGTACACTTCGTCTTTCTTGTCATCAGCATTAGGATTTTACCATAAGACCAAGGAAAGTGCAGCCTTTAAATGGTGCTTGAAATACATTTCCAGAAAAGGAAAAAACAATTGGTATTTATGCTTGTCTTACACCTACAAGAAATATTTAGAAATCTATGGTTTGCCCAAAAATTGATATTGAAAACAGTATATATTGCAGTGGATATACTGAATACAGAAATTGGGTAAATCAAAATTATGTAGAACGTTATTATTGAGGTAGTCAGCTCTGATTTGCATCAGAAAAATGAAAATTATAAAAATATTAAATGCCACCAAACATACATCCTCCCACTACTAAATACTGTTGGCTTATGTACTTCTATTTTATAGGTAGAGCACACTTAAGAGATATTTCAGCTTTTATTTATCTGACATTTTACTCAGGGGAAAGCAACCTTTACAGTGAGGAAATCTGTTTCTCTGGAGTGATGGTTTGGCTTTTAATGAGTTGCGGTGACAGATCCCTTGTGGCTAGTCAAGCCCACAACTACGGGCATCCATGAAACAAATACTTCCTGAAATGCAACTGGGCAGGAGAACAGAGCAGACATCCACTCTACTTAATGCAGATGTTTTCATTTAAAAAAAAAAAAATCAGCAGTGCATTTTCAATCTGTGAAATCAACCTCAAGTGAAGTACAAGTGGTAGTTTAGCACATTCAACAGATTTAAGATCATTCTGTGCTGGTTAGTCCACCTAGTGTTTCATTTATTAGCGAGGGACATGGGAAAGGGGATTACATAAACATAAATGTGTTTAAAAAAATGCAAGTATAGTCTAATCACGCTATCACATATGACATACATTTAAATACTTCATGAAATGGTTCTGGAGTTTTCCAGTATTTATCATGTGTGTTGCAGAATTTACAGGTTATTAGTCTGCACATGTTTCTGCCATTGCTCCCTGATGCATCTGGGACCATCCCAAGTTGTTCAGGAATAAAGCAAGGAAGTACCATTCCCCTTTAGCAGCTCTTCTCATAAAATACAGGAATATCCTGCAGGTTGGGACCAAACCCTGCAGTTCACCATGTGAAAAGCTGACATAACACTACTGCAGAGCACTTGCAAAAATGCGCTATCAAGACTGAAATTAGCTCACTAGCTAGCAAGAGTACTGATGAACCGGCATCTTTTAGCACCAGTGGACAATGCAAAAATCCCACAAAACTTTCTTCCCAAGAAGGTAATTTTGAATAATGACTACTCCGTATGATGTTAAAAGAGAAACATGCAATAGTTTCAGGATTGTAATGACACTTGAAAAACACAATATTTCTTGAAATCGCGATGAACTGGTAGAGAACACAGCTATTCAGAATGCACTGCCTATGTCTATCATATTCTAGAAAAATGCAGAATTAACTCCTTATTCAAGACACTTTGCTCACCCTCAGCCATCCTGCACAAGGCTCTTCTGCAAGGGAAGGGATATGGGGGAAGCCTTCCCTATAGACAGGGCACACACCCTTGTGCCGCAGATGCTGCACTTCTACATACCATCAGGAAGTACAGATGGTGTATGCATTGTCTACCCTTCTCACTGCAGCATAAATAACAAGAAAAAAGGCTATGCCCATTCACTGTAGGCAGAGAAGAAGCTGTGATTAAAAGGATGTGGTTTCTGAATTAAATTTAATGTTTTAACCTCTACATTCCTAACAGGTTTACTCTTGGCTATGGCTGCAGCAGCTATGATGTTCCTGATGGAAACGGACAGGGTGAACAGTAAGGCACCTTCAGCTGGGGGCTAACGAAAATGCAATTCCTCCCTATGCCTTCCTGCTTGCCAGAAGTCAGGCTGCACAGCATTTAGGTTTTATTGCTTTTTTCTCTGATTTTTACTATAAGATAGACAAGAGAATTTATCCAGAAAGATCAGGGTAGGTAGATTTTAAAGGTTAGTGATTCAGAACTGAATAAACTGGAAGAGAGAAAAGCAAAGGGATGATATATGCCAAACTGTCCTCAGGCAGTATAGCCAGCAGCAGTTCCCCAAGCAAAACTGCAATACACAGCCAGTCAGTCCCTGTAAAGGTGGGCCATGACTCTCAAGAGGCAAACGAAGCAACTAACTTCTGTGTCACTTGGCGTGCTGGCCCTTTGCACGAGGCCAGCTGAAGATGTAAAGAAATAAATGTTACTGTATCACAAAATGTCCACTGCTAAGACTCAGACTCTGGTGGGTTAAGTTTAGCATATCTCACCTTAAATGCATTCTGCATTGTGTAGGGAACATGCATGTGCATTTCAATCAATCATATCTTTTAAATCAGTTAATTGTGAAATATATGCTTTTTGCATTTATTGTAAGGGGTAGAACAGATGGCAAAAGCTCAAACTAATTTATTCATAAAATTAACTTACGCTGCAGGTGATGTTTCTCCATAGAAGGTGGTAAGTTGGTAACATGTTATTTTAAAGTTATAATAATGCTGCATTACAACAGAATTTCTAGGAAAGCATATGTGACGGCCACAGAGATCTCTCTTGAATTCATTATGGTCACTATCACAATGAATACCAATTACAGGAGATAAAAAGGAATACACTGTTGGAATACATTGAGTGCAGTGTCAATTTACGGATAAGGAGGAGGAACATTATTTACAGATGTTTAAGGTTAAAGTAATACAATCTTTTCACTCCCTAAAGAGTGCAAAAGGCTTGTCTCTAACCAGTATTTTCAAATAGCTGACTGTTTCAATACCTCTGACCTGTTTTGCCAGCTCTGAAAATACTCAAAAATACCAGCTGAGATCAAAGCAATCTGAAATCTGTTCCATAATAGAAATTTATCCTTTCTTTAAATTTTCATATATTCATATTTAAAATATACTGTGCCTTTCATGCACATCATCAAATACAGACACATATTGTTCAGTCTATTGAAAGATACATAAGCAAATACACAAGCCGACATGTGATAATCAGTTCTCCTCTAGCCATTTCATTGCTTTTATTTGAGGCCAGCCACTGACTTCAGTAGACTTATTCCAGATTTTACACCAAACAAGTGGAAAATCTGGCCAACTGTTTATCTTCCTCCTTTTGTTTTATTTTACTGCAAACTGCAATAGTAACACTGAATACTGTACACAAATGTCAAGAAACTAAGGCCAGGAATTTCAGAGGGCTCCGGATAATAGCTTCCCTTGAGAATCCAGACTAAAGGAGTTAAGTTTCCTAGTGTATCATTTCATTAAGATATACTGCATATCTGTACAGCAAATAATTCACAATCGCTTGCTTTCTGCTAGTGAAATGGCTACACACAAATCAATCATTATTTCCTTGGGTTTATTCATTATTTTAACTTGACAGGTATGTTTAATTATTTCTATTCTATGGCTGAATGGCAAAAATTACAAATATGCTCTGCAGTGCTGGTTGTGATGGATAAAAAAATGACATAGGAACATTTTTATATTTTGTGTAGGTGAATGCAAAATACCTCTCAATGTAAAGAGCAAGTTCAGCTTTTTCCAAAACCTGAATGTGCAATCTAGATGTTTAATTTTTGTAAAAGTCCCATGGATCAATGCTAATAGTAGATGCATGCAGAAAAAATAAGAGTATCTTCCAGGAAAAGCCATTTAACAAATAAGAAACTGAAACTAATAGTCACAAAAATTTTTTACAGTACTCACACAGATTTGATTTTTATATTGCATAGGTAATGTAACCACTAGGAAAATAAATGTGTACTGACTTACAGAAGTGTTAAATGTTACATATGTGCTGATGTATTTCTGCGGGTTTTTTTAACAATCTAAGTCCTTAATTTCTTCCTCCAAAGGAACCTTTAGGGCTATAAAGAAGGATATTATCCACAATTTCATAAGTGGCCCTTGCTCTGCGATGTGGGTCATGGAGGCTGCATTGACATAGACACTGACACCAAGTCTGTGCACTCTATATACGCGAGATGTACGTTTGCACTCTCACTGCTTCCAGAAGTAGCTTTTACTTCAGTCTGAAAGGTGCAAGATAGGAATGGGTGGCAAAGGAGCAAAGGCTTAGGGAAACACACAACCAGAGTCTTGCCATTTTAGTCTCAGACAGCTCTGTGCTTGCTGGTAAGTCTCGGGCTATTGATTTTCCTTACTGCAATGCTGCAAAACAAAGGAATAAACTTCTGTCAAGAGATGGCAAAAGGACATAGGGCAGCACCTTGCCAGGAAGAGTAATTCTTTGAAATCTGTCCTGTGCATTTCTTATGGGGGAATGATCCCTGCAACACAAAAAGCCCCGATATCATCATGCCTTCAAGAATTACATTCCTACAATGCTTTGCAATCCTCACACAGCTCGATTGGTTATGTTCAGCTTCATAGTCCTGAAGAGAGCACAGCAAGAGGAAGAACTCAGAGCATACTGCCCATAACCACAAGCAACACCTTAAAAGAATGCTTGCTGCTGTTAGAGGATCTTTATTTGAGTCAACCTCTGCATATTGCTATTCTGGGAATCTGGCTGCCCTCAATAAGGTGGGCTGGGCAGGCTAATTCAACAGAAACTGCAGGAATGCCTCACCAGAGAAACACTCATCTGAATGCCAAGATGTGATACAAGCAGGGTAAATGTGCAGAAATCCAAGAAGCTGCTCTATATATTTTTATGATGGAAGGCCACGGCTGACAGTGCTGAGTTAGCCCAAAGCTCAACAAGACCCAAATCCATATACTTTAATTCTGGAAATAAACGTGCTTACCTGGGGCTAGATTCCTGAAAGAAACATTTCCTGTTCTCTAAGTAATAAGTAACAGAAATTGAATACAGGTGCACACTGCAAGCTGGCCCTCTCTCACCCTTGCTTGTTCAACTCTTTTAGGACCACTGAGTAGCATTTATGCATCTATTCTACAATATGTTCGAAGTGTCAGTTTACGCCAAATTCCCATATAAGTTCGCTATTGGTAATGGACATTATGTGTTCATGAAACTTTCTATAAACTGTATAATTATTTCTATATTTTAATTAGAAATAGACTTACTAACTTATTGTGTACAGATTCTTCCTTTGATTTTATAGTCAAACAGCAGAAAACACTTCATATGAAAATAATTCACACCACAAAATTTCCCCCACTTGGGAGTTTTAAAACGGCATCTTGCCAGCCTCTGCTTTGGCTTTGTCTCGTGCAAAAACATTGGCCTCCCTGACACTTAAAAATTTTTCTTTAGCACAGCCCTTATGTGAGCCCATTTTCCTGGGCTCACTGCTCTGCTAAGAGAATGATGAAAGACAGAAAGCTTTTACCATTTAAAAAGAAAGGCATGGTGAAAAATATCCTGAAACACTGCTTTCTATAACGCTTTTTTTTTCTTTCCTATCATCTTAACATTTATTTTTGTAAATTACCAAAGTTGTATTGGTACCAAGCCAGTTCTGCAGTCCTGGTGCTAGACGGACATCACCAAAGACACTCATCGCTTAGCACATGCAGCAGCACCTCTTCCCTTAAATTCAGGATTTTTTTTTCCACCAGCATGCCTCAACTGAACACAGCCTGCAACTTTGTGTTGCTTACTCCTATGGCCACGCTGAGATAGGGTAGTTCTCACAGGGTTTCCAAATGGCGCTCACTGTAATTCATATTAAGCCCTTAGGCAGCGTATTTTGGAGTCTGTATCCAAAAGGAATTCATGCCCCGGCTTAGTCTATTGCATCAAGTTATCTGCATTTTTTCCTGAGGGAAGCTTTCCAAACCGCTGTTAAAGACAGCATTAATCTGGAGGCTTTCACGTGCTCTAGCACTTGCTGTGTCCTATTATAATATCTACAGAGTTATTATTTTTGCCATGACATTTGGACACTTTATGTAGAAACTGGAAGAATTTGAGGCCGTGTTAAATGTCAAGCCATGAAAACAGAGAAAAGTCCACACCAGCCTTTCCCTATATGAATTTTAAAGATAAATTGGAAAGGGTTTGGGATTGTGGAGAATATATAACTTTATTTTGTATGTATGAAAGTCTCCAAGATCCCTCAAACCCATGCTTTATAAGGTGGAAGAACTCTGAGATAGTACAATAAATCTGCAAAGTGATAACCATAGAAACGGCCAACCTGCTGCTATCACAATAGTGCATATATGTCAGAGAGTCACCAAGCGATTAGCAGTGCAAATGTTCAAACAGCTGAATGACACTGAAAGGCAAAGACTCATTCTCCTCCTCTAGGTGCTTGAACACTCATTGGCATGGTCATTTCTGTGACTCAAGAAGGAAACGATCTGGCTGCCAAATCTAGACTGAGAATGGGAATTGGCATGCTTAAGCTTACTGCTTAAAGCTTTAAATATTAACTTGGTTCAACTTGCATCACACCCTTACAGTTATTGCTGCAGAAATTTTAATACGTTTCCAGCAGCAACTTGGCTCAAGATTTTGTCACATTTTTCTGAGCAACTCATAGGCCACTAGTCTGTGTCTGGAAGCAACGGTCATCTGATCTAATAAACCACCCTGGATACACAACTCATCCATTCCTTACCAAGAAAAAATTACTATAGGTCTGAGTGAAAAGTCTGCTTCTCCTGCTATTTCTCTAAACAATCAGTACTCATGGCTTACATCAGCAAATCTATTAATTAGACTACTGAGCTGTGTGGTCTTGCTGAGCCCGAGGTTGGACTAGATGACCTCCAGAGGTCATCTGTGATTCTGTGATAACTTCAGTATTCCTGAAAGACACAAACAGTGGCTACAGGGAAGCACTTCTGATACTGCATCTTTTACAGCAAAATAATAGATACTGCCTAACTTGACAGTCACAATTTTTTGTTAAAGCTTTAGATCCCAACATTTATAGAGTTCCTCTAAGCACTCCAGCCATCCATCCCTTGCTATTAGCTCATGTGAAGGTGAGACCCTGGTTCCTTCTGCACTGAGATTGGGTGCATAAATCAAAGAACACCTGTGATTTTTCTGACAGCTTGCCAGAGGTGAAATCAACTCTGAATGCAAACATTGCTATTTTAAATTAAGTTAGACAACTAACAGTGAATTATAGCTGGGAAAGTTAGATTTTCTGAAACAAAACACCATCTATTGTTCCTCTAGATTACACAAGGTAAGTAAAGTTCATGCTAACATGACAAAAAAGCCACGCTTCTGTCTAAAATCCACAAACTTCTTCCCACTACAAACAGTATTCTCTAGTATTTTCCTGTGTCTTAAAAACTAGACCTGTTCACACAGTTTAAATGGCTCTTCAAGATGTGTTTTCTCAAGCTGACATTCAGGTAAAAAGCCTTCACACCCAAAAAGCTAAAGTCGTTGAACATACACGAAGTAAGTAACAAACCATTGAAGAAACACAAGCTTAGTATGCTGAATGCTTGCAGAAACAGCTGTAAATGTTCTATGACTTGTAAAAGTCTTCACATTCTGTCTATCCCAAAGTCTTCAAAAGGAACTTTGCAGCGTGCTCAGAGAGCTAGCAGGGGGCATCTCACAGCGTTGCTCCTGTGCCCGTGTTTTCCAGTTTGGGGGAAGTCCTGCTTTGGTCTTTTGCAGTAGTGTCTCTTTTGTACAAACCCCAGTGATATGATATTCCCTGCAACACAGCATCACCAGAGAAAGTACAAGAATTGTGCTTTGCCCTTGGATGCAGACGTGGTCATGCTCTGACTCATGTTGACTACTCTTAACAGTTTCCATGCTGCCTATAGAAAAAAATTTAGTCTGGACGCTAAAGAGATTGTTCATTAGGGCAAGAAATGAAAACAGAGCACGGGTATGTTGCAAGACTGTTTGTAGAAAACTGCTTCTTTTTAGATCTCCTTCAGCTGATTATTCTACTAAATAAACAAAAAAATCCACACTATTTACACTATGCTTACAATATTTAACACATTCGGGTATCAGATTTCAGCTACTGGTGTGGAAACACAGTGCTAATACTCATGGCTCTGAAATGGTTCTGAGAGTGGCCGCAGGTTTTCTCAGGAAATCCTGACTCTCTGCAGACTTGCTGGCTGTTATTTCCTTTTTCAATTCACCTTGTCTTGACTCTAATGATGCCAATGGTGCATTAGTGTGTGAGTGTGCACAAAAATGCATTTCTGGTATGTAATATGGAAGAGCCTCTAGCAGCTCTGGAAATATAGAGCTGAAAGTCTTTATTTACACATAGTTCAGACTGTATGTTATAGAAAATGGCTAGGACAGATGACCTTCATTAGCAAAAGCAGCAAAACCTGCTTTTCTCTCTTTAATGGCTTTTTAAATTTTAAATTTTCAATACAAACTGTCAAAACATGCACAGTTAATTTCCCACATTATTTTTTCATTTTCTGATATTTGTGCTCAACTACTGTGCCTGTGTGCCACATTTTGCCATATTTACTTCCCATCCAAGTGGTGGGACAGGAAATTTAATCTAAGTGAAATATTTCAATTTCACCCCCAATCTCTACCAGTTCTTTTCCTATGCAGATCTTGCTTCAAGGCTTGAACTGTGATTTCACTGGATTTTACAGGACAATATTGCAGGGAGGGGTAAAGCTTTTAAGTATACTTTTTTCTTTGCTCAGAACTTCCCCAGGTGTGTTGCACAGTGTACATGCAGACCAAGGTAGCATGTGAGGCCCTTGACGATAACCAGCAGGGTCCACAGCTCCCTTTTGTGTTCTACAGAGCTAACCACGCGGTACTGAAATGAATCATAACAGCCAGATGTAATGTAGGGAGCATGTTTTTCACCACAAATATTAATGAAGTTGTCACTTACAAGTTCTTCACATCAATGATTCCTCGAAAGGCCTTTCTAGGGATTCCTTTTATCTGGTTTTCACTCAGGTCTCTGAATAAGGGAAGAGAAAAAAAATACATTGTATTAACAAAGAGAATACATTTCTCAAGTCTACATGAGATAATGGAACATAAACACGCTTGGAAAAGTAGATGTTTTTGGATTTGTTACACCACAAGACGTTTTCAATTTTCTTTATCTCCTCTAGAGGTCTGTGGCATGAGCTGAAATGTCCCTCCAACAAAACCCACCAGAATTCATGATACAAATGACAGGACTTCCAGAAAACATCACTCAAATGTGGTCATGACACTGGCACAATGCCATGATTCACTGTCAGAGTACCTGCAGCCAAATCTTATGCTTTGAAATGGCAACCCTGTAGTGTAAATGTAATTTTCTCACCATGCTCCTGTTTATTTACCAACTGCAAAAATACTTGGCTACTTCTGCTCAGATTACAGCCCCTTACTTGAAATTAATATTCAGGAAAAACATTACAATTATCCTCTTGTGAGTTTTGTAAATTTACAATGAAAAGGTCTTGATCCACTGCATTAAAAAAAAAGCACTGCACTGTGTATCAATGGGAATGACAGAATTTTTAACCTTGTTTTAAAAAAACAGCAGCAATTCAAAATATCTTTCCAGTACTTAAAACATTACAAAATATTTCAATTTAAATCATTACATCTGCATTGTGAGTGCAGGCAGAGCAACGAGCACTGCAGGTTACAGTTTTCTGTTACACAACCTACATTCAGTTGCTTTTTCCTTTGATGCACTATAAATATTTCCTCTAGAGTTTTCCAAATTTGCAACCCCCTACCAGCACCAATGTAGGCAGGAAGGAGGGCGTCAGGAATGGGAGGGAAATGGATTGGGATGTTTTGAGGCTAAGGAAAAGCAGCACTCACAATGATTTCTTTGCTGGTGCCCTGTCAGCATGGAAAAGAGGGAGCAATTTCACTCCGGTTCAGGGTACAAAGTGGGGGGAATAGAGAAGTGTAGGAAGATGAAAGGAAGGCAGAAGAGTGGGAAAGAAAAATGGAAGAAATAAGCAAATGGAGGAAATGGAAGGCACAGGGATGGCTGGAGAAAAGGACAAAGAGAGGTGATACCACAGCTCAGGGTACATCATTTGGTGTGACTGTGTCCCTATGCAATACAATCCCAAGACTTTGCCCCATTTTCAGAAAGAAACCCTGGCTTTCTAATGATTATTAAGACTGAATAGCAGTCATCTGTACTCACCACCAGATACTCTTTTCTGTAAGTACATTTTGTGTTGCAGCAAGCCTCCTTTCTAGTCTCCACCAAATTGGCTTTATCAAATGAGAGGCCAGAAATCAGAGCCTGTCACAAAAGCCCACAGTGACATTGTGGGTCAAGACATGTCATGCAGGGCTTTTTTCTGCTTTCCATCAGGCAGATAGAAAAAAAAAGGGGGCTATGTCCTTGTCATGAGACTAATTCAATTTATACCAGTCATGCAGTCTACACCAAATTCTCAAAGTACCCACAATTGTCCATTCAGACTATCACAAACAAAAATGTGCTGCTGGATACAAGTCTCTTTTTCAAGCCAGATTAAAATTCTTTGTGACCTTCACAATTTGTTTAACACTGATCCACACCCTGACCCTTCCTTCACCTCCCCTTTCTTTTGCCAGCAACAAAATATTACTTCTTTAAAGACAGACCTTCAACCCAGACAAATGATCAGGCAACCCGAACGGAGAAAAGTTGAAAGTAAAGTGTATTTCAGACCTATAAGAAGGAAGTCTTATGCTGAAGACCGATTTCATGACAGGGAGTCACTTTGGTGTGACAGCGAGGCACAGAAGAGCTACAGCCAATGGTAAAAGTGTGACAAAATGGCTTAGGAAGGCAAAAATTAGTAAGATCTGAAAGCAAGAGACACACAACGTAGAACAAAAAGGGCTTGACAAAGTAGAGTTGTGTGATCAAATAAAACCACACTAAACCCACCAACAGCTCAAGTTGCATTTGTCCGGCATTTTATTGTGCAGTATTTCAAATCAGGTTTAAAAATAAATTAGGTTTTCAAATATTTTTTTCTAATATTATTGTGGTCTAAAAGGGCTAATTTATATTTTTGCTTTCTGCTTTGTCTTTATTCTCAGCTCTCACTTGCAGTCAGGCAAAAACAGAGGACTGTAGGAAATTCATCCATTTTCTATGACAATCTTCTTGCAAATTGTATTAATTTTATTTTCCATTTAGGCACTGTCCTCTAGCTAACAATACTGCCTCTCTCAACCTCCAGGATCATGGACTGATTTCATAAATATCTCTAGTGGTCTGAAGAACTGACAGCCCGAATGGCATTCGTGACGCAGCATGGAAGAAAATTCACAACTGCATGCTTCATTTTCTATAACTGCCTTCTCACAATTATAATGGTCCCTTTTTGAGATAGTTAGGAAGAGTGTTCGTCTCTGCTTCCTAACACAGTGCCAAACTTTCATAAGCAAGCAAACACCAACCAGGCTTAGCCTGTGCACTTCACAAAATTTGCTCTGATGGAGCAGAAGGCAGAGAAGCAACTTGTCTACATAGTTTATCTTAAAAATTCAGCTTTTCATTCCCTACTTCTCACAACAGACATAATGGGAAGCTCTCACTGACAGTATGTAAAATAAATATTAGTTATTAACAGTAACTGCAGAAAACCAGATAAACTAATGTGAGGTCAAAACAAAACCCTAAAAAAAACAGACAGACAAAAAAAATAATTGTGCTATTCAAGAAAAAATAAACAACTAATCTGTAGAAAAATAAATGGTGATTACTAATACATTTCCTATTTCTTAGACAAAGGTTTCAAGCCATCTGTTTCTGTAATGGAAGGTGAGTCCAATGCCTGGATGCATGATGGATCCGAAGGAGGAAACCTGACAAATCCCAGCTTTAGAGAAACATACACTTCCAAAAATCCTCACCCTAATAGATCATGTTAGAGAGCTGGCCAAAAGTGCTCGACCTAAGGACAAACTAAAATGTGTTAATTCATCAGTGGCACCCTCCTTCACAAAGGTTCCTCTGTACAGAAAGCAGCAAGCCCAACAAGAATGGAAACACGTTCTTTTGCATTCTGATAAAATAGACATGTTGAGCTAAATGAATGTTTTTGGATTAAATTATTCTTCCTGTTATTTTGATAACTACAGAGATGTTTCATCCAGTTCAGCCTGCCACACAGCTTTCAAGAGGTGCAAATGGCACAGAGATTCTGCAACCAGCTACAGCCTCAATAAGGTGTAGTCTCTTTTTGGAAGTGTCCCCCTGCCTCCTTCATACAGGGGTCCTGTCTGATGAAAACATGCTTGAAAAGGCCTCGGCAGCAGATCACAGAGGAACCGACTTAGGTGAATAGCACAGCAGGCAACGATACTGAACATGTTTGACCAACAGCTTCCACAGCCAGCAGCATACAATGAGCACCCCTAAGGAAACAGCACTCTCATTTCAGAGATGGGGAAGCAGAGCCACAGAGATATTAAAGAACCTTGACTTCAAGTTTGCATAGATCAGAGACGCAGGAGCTAACAAAATCCAGCAGCTGTGGCTCACATGCCCTCACAGCACGGCAGACCACGCATTAGTCTAACCCAGACTCAAACAAGAGTTGGCACAAGTCAATACATTTTTTTAGTTTTTATTTTAATTTAACTAAAATGCTTTGGACACAGATTAACTCCCACTGCAAGTCTAATATTGTTTTCCTGATCTTCAAATGTGAATTGCAAGAGCCTTACTGATAAAAGGATTGTAAAGGAAAAAAAAACCCACCCAAAACTGCTGACGTTTTTTAAGTGCCTCTGTAGTCTTTGCTATAATGCTGGGTTTTAGCTTCCTGCTTTAACACTGGTTACTGCTTCCTAAGTGAAATTTCAACTGTCTAACATAGCAATAAAATACACTAAAACTCGTGTTTTTTTTAATTTGCCAGTGACAGAACATAAATCAGTTAATTGGAACACAGACCCTATGAACATTCATAAAATAAGAGTCTTCACTTGAACTACAGATCTGAAACATTAAAATAGCTACTTTAATACAACTTGCAAAGTTACGGTGGTACTGAAAATAAAATGTACTATATGAAAACCAATAAATGAACACTGATAGCATTATACTTAGGTTGTGTCCCTTTTCAAAAACAAAAAAACCCCTTTGAGCATTTACCAGTTATTTTCCAGAATTTTAATTTTTTTATTTAAATAGTAATTTAAAATTGCTATTTTTAAACAAAGAACTTCCTGAAAAGCAGCTTGATTAAGAAGTATTTATTGTGGTTGAACACTACTTTTTTATTATTTCTCCTGCTCAAATGGGCTAAAAGATCACCAGTGTTATCAAACAAAGAACGAGACTTGCCTTTAATGTCTAAAAAGTTTAATGCGAAGACTTAAAGAACTAGTCATCAAGAGCAAATGCTTCACAGCCAAACATGTATCTTTCCCAGTATGTTATTGTATGTCGATCCTATAATAAAACAGTAAACTCACAGAGTTAACCACTAACACATGGAACCAAAGTTCAGCTAAAATGAAGGAAAAATCCAGAATAACTAAACTGATTCCTTGACATACCTTCTAGCTTATCCACAATTCAATCACTTCTTGGAATAAGAAAGGAGAACTCACACACAACTCTCTTTGTAGCAGCTGATACAAACCCATAAGACAAACACTGGTTGATTCAACTGTATAGGGGGCTTGAGAGTGCAAAATAACCACTTGTTTCCTCTCATCTCTTCCTGACACAATAATATGGCAAAGTTTATGTTGTTTAGTTTTATTTTGCAAAGCAAGCAATGGAAAGGTATGAATGCTGATTTTAAGAAAGTGTCAGCTGCCACCAATGCTAAGAAATAAATACTTTGCCCACTAGCTTCACTCCAGCTACAGAATGTACAGCTGAGAAAAATGATAATTAGTTAATCCATGTTGGTAGCTTGTTTACATTCTTTTACCAAATATGATTTCTAGGTTAAAAACATTTCAGTCTTATGCATTTACCAAAATAAAATAAAATAAAAAATTCTTGAGGTTTTGTGCATTAAAGTTTAGTGACTATTCTTCAACCCAAAATTTCTTTACAACTGGACTAAAACCAGGCTGAACTACTCCGCAAAAGGTCACATACTTAAGACAACCTGGTCACTGCAATTAGTCTCATTAGAATTAGTTTTAATTTGTACAGCATGTTACACATAAACTCTATCCTACAACGTTTTACTGAATTGAATAACACAATTAAGGAGTTGAAGTGTAACAGATGGGGAAAAATTAGAGAGTATAATCCAAAGAGAATAGGTATCTCTAACACATAATAAAAAATAAGTAAGTTAGTGGAGAATGATACAAGTCAGCTTTTTCATAGAGCAAGAGCTGGAGGGAAGATAACTTCTACAGACAGTGAAGAGAGAGGGTAAAGGCCCCAGTGTTTACTAAGGGAAGAGTTTGCAAGGCAAAATGGGGTAACACGCAAAGAGACAGAAAGACAAAGGAAATCCACAGGGGAAAAAAGAAGTTTACTCAATTATAACTGTAACAATTCCAGCACAGAATATTACTATTCACAGTGTCGTCTTCTTTTAACTAAAAGCTTGACATTCCCAAGGAAGCTTTGTTGTCTCCCAGAGTTTCTATTACAATCCACAACAACTTGCAATGCCTCAAACCCTGCTTAACCTCAAGCATGGCATAACCGGGATCATAAAACCAGCAGCAGAACGGCTGCAGTGCAGATTCCCTTCTAATTGCTACAGTTTCTTCTTGCCCATCAATACAATGACCCTTCAAAGAAGTGAGCAATATTACAGTTAATCTGGTCACATCCTCTTATGCAGTTCCAGCCACTTATTCTCAGGAAGCAGTGCAGAAGGGTGCAGATCTGTCTCTTTTGCAATAAGCGTGCACTTGTAAAGGCTGCTGTGCCTTAAAAGTGTGTTAAGAAGACTGAGCCAAGATAGTGATCACCATGCTTGAGGTATGCAAGAAATGGATCTGAATTACTTGCATGGTAAATGTATCTAGAGATATAAGAGCCAGTACGCACAAGCTCAAGGATGCAGATGTTGAAATCAGATCGAAACAGATTCTGTAAATATATTCAACCACATTTTTAAAAATGCCTTTGTATCACATTAAGCTGGCCTTTCATTTACAGCAAAGACAGAAGAATTTTTCCTGCTCTGCCAAAATTGCGTGGCAGTTTTTTAATGGTTAAAATTAATATTTAACATTTTCAACAGCTAAACACTATTCTTATCTAAGAGCTATTGCCTAGTATTTCCAAAACTTTTCAATATTAGCATTTTTCCTGTTCTATAGATGGATTAACAAATAACTGAGTTAGCTGTTGAGGACAATTCGGTAACTTTGAGCCTTGTAAATATGCAAGATAAATTCAAGATATTTATCATCTTCCAGGTGGGAAAAGCATTGACCAAATCAGCCCACTACAATGGTAGTAAGAACAAGCTGTGGCAAGCCTGACACTCACATCAGCACCTCTATGGCCAGGAGGGGCCTTACGCACTCAGTGAAGCAATGGCTTCTCCCTTTCTGTATGTTCAGTGTAAAAGATGGTATTTACCATAAAGCAACAGTCATAACTCTCTGTCTAAAAGGAAAAATTGGTAAGTCGTGTTGCCGATGGGCTACAAGGCAAGAGCTTAAGAACAATAGTATTGTATAGCATTTACTCTGTGGAAACTTGGCATCGCTGCTGATTTTCTAAAAGGAAAAAAACTTCTTCCTGCTACTACTGCAATAAAAGTTGCAGTATAGATGTTGACAGTATCTGAGTTCTGCAAAACAAGAGCAGGTCCTACAGATGTTTTGTACCCTGAAAAATGCAAGGTGATTGTGTTTTTGCTAAATATAATACAGCTGGCTCTCAATTCATGCTCTGGGAAGCCATTGAGAAACTCCTTCTAGTTTTGTTTTGTTTGTTTTAAGGGAGGGAATTTGTTTTGTTTGTTTTAAAGGAGCTCAAAAATTCCAGTTAAACCAGTCCTCACTGCTTTCACACAGTCACACACTACTGCACAAGTACTACTGCTAAGCTTCCAGATAGAAAACACCACGATTTCTTTGTTGATCTGGTTTTACTGTGAGGTGATAGATGCTATCTCTATACTTCCATACTTCAACATTCACTCAAAGCTTCACGTAGTCTAATTAACCTAAGTCACATACACATACTCTCATTCTGAAGAACAAGACACTGAACAGAGGCTGAGCTTAAAGATCGGGGAAAGGTATTCGCTAAGCAATCAATGAAGAAAAAGATCTCAGCAGTAGATAAATATTTTAGCATCATCTTACTGTGTTCTCCAAGGCCAAATTAAAAACTATCTGTTAATAAAGACCCTTCAAGAGATCCGACCTGCATGGACTTTAACAGATTCATGACTTCTGTCCTGACACAACTACAGAGATCACTTAGTACATGGTGAAGTCTTTCTAAATGTTTAAAATAACAGAGGATACACATTTGTGCATGCTTCATAAGAGGTTTTTAAAAATTTCTTAGTCACTTCAAACAACAAAAAAAATCCCACTCTGTTTCCCTAAATTGGACACAGTGCTACAACATTTGGCTGTCAATGGACCCAATACAAAACCAGAAAAAAATTAAATCTACCAGAGTATCTCTTACAAGGTTAGTAAATGTTTTTATATTATTTTAAATGAACTGTAAAAATAATCTATGTGTCAATGCCCAATTAAAAGCAACATTTGAATTTATGACTTTTACAATTCTTCCTCCCTCCTCCTGCCATTTCCAAAATGCCGAGCAAACACTGATCAGACAGCATTTAGGAGACTCTTATTTAAAACCACCCATCTTGAGACAGATCAGAGTTTTCATTTTAGAAAGCAGCATCTGTTTTGTCTTTTGGAACATACATACAAAAATTAAATTTTACCTCAATGTCTTTATGCTCAACACTGGATATGTCCAGAAGCAGGAATTGGAAAGTAACTGATAGTGGGCTCAGAGGAAACAGGTGAAGACAAGCACCCCTCTAGAAATACAATAAAGCTTCTGACTAATACATGACAATAAGGCTTCTTTATTAGTAGTATTTAACGTAGGTCTTCAGTGCTTTACAAAATCTTATCAATATAATTAATTCTTCCTTTTTATAGAGGGGACAATGAAACACAATGAGAGGCAGTATGTGACTAGAGCAAGGTACTCTAACAGGGTGCGGGAAGAGACAAAAAAAAACCCCAACCTTGAAAGTCATATATATTAGGTATTCCATTTTATCCAATTTATACAGTAAGTCTTACTACATGTGGTGAGATTGGCCTGCCAGCAGAGAAACAGCATGCACAATTCTGACAATGTATTTAAGAGAGATTCATTTTGATAGAAAAATCTCTTTTACTGTGGCATTATCCAGAACTACTATACATTTGCAACTGGATCACTGACAAAACAAAGTGATCCCAATGTGATGTTACTTCTACGCAATACCAAATTCTACCAATGCATTTCTATTACACTGTTCTCCAACCAAGTGAGATTACAACACAGAGGCACTAAAATGATTTAGTAGGAACAACACACACCTCAAAGAGGTAGGAGGGAAGCACTGACATGAGAGGAAAGAAACAAATCTCCCAGTGATTTTCCTTTTTTGTAAATATTTGCTTGCTGCTAAAACAATGTGAATTCAAAAAGCTCTCTTGCTGCTTATTAATATTAATGCTTCCTAAAGTGGAAATTCAGCTGTATGGATGCTCCTTTATTTTAAGCTAATTTGAAAAAAACCCAACAAGTTTTATACTGTTGACCTGCTGTTGACCTGTTTTATACTTTTGTCTGTTGAGTTGTATTGGAAAGAAATCCTATGCATTTGCAAATTCTAAAAATCAGTAGGCAATATTGCCACCCTCTGATCTCCACAAACCAAAAATCATAGAATCATAGAATCATTTTGGTTGGAAAAGACCTTTAAGATCATCAAGTCCAACCCTTAACCTAGCATTGCCAAGTCCACCACTAAACCATGTCCCTAAACACCACATCTACACGTCTTTTTAAATACCTCCAGGGATGGTGACTCAACCATCCCTGGGCAACCTGTTCCAATGCTTGACAACCCTTTCGGTGAAGAAATTTTTCCTAATATCCAATCTAAACCTCCCCTGGCGCAACAAAATGAACCCCTGTTTAAGCCCAGCCTGACCACTTAGCAAAAAGATATTTGCAGTTTATTGGTTACATCTTTTTTAAAATATGGTGAGTTTTTACGAGATAAATATGTGAAATCATAAAGTCTGAAACATGAGCTAATGAACTGCACCGTCACTGGATAACTGATTGATATCTGGAGGAAGACTCGCTCTTTAATGATCTTTCTTGACCTAATTCTGCCTTTGTTAATGATGAGTATTTTTATAGTAAAGAATTTTTTGCACTTTACTGATATATTCAGAAAAATACCTCCCTGACCAGTTCTATTCTGGTGCACCTAACATCACACAGTAGAATGAAAATGATGGTCATAATAGTATTTGTTTAATTCAGCCTGTGATCTTGTACTTTAGCTATGAAAATAGACTATTTTCATAGGAGTAAGTAGCAATTGCATGTGTAAAGATCTAGGCTTTACTTTTTACGAAGTTCTCCTGAAAGAGGCCAATTATTTAATTTGTTTGCATAATCACTGTAGGCATTTCTGTGGCTATATAAAAGTAATAAAAGTTATACAGAATCCCTGGTTAGTAAAAACAACTACAGTGACGTTCCATTTATTCTAGTGAGGCAGAAATGAATTGCAAATTATTTGAATGCACTGCAGTGAGAAAAACAATATTCTGGTTATAGCTAAGTCCTGGTTATCAAGAGGCTATTACTCTGTGGTAAAAAGTGTACCAGTGTAAGAGTGGCACACTATTGCTTTAGCTGTAATAGAAGTTTTAAAAATAAATTATAATATTGGACCAATAATGTCTATTGCAGTGATATTCAGCAGTCTGTACTCCATTAACAGGTACTGAAGCCCTAGACAAAGGACGAGAGAGTTTTATGCATCTTGTCCCTTCTTTCTTTCATAATATTTTAGCGTCTATTTTTCTTCCACAATATCACCTTTATGTATCTTTCCTGCTATCAATCGTTTAGTCCCTGAAAGCCTCTGTGAATCACTGCAGATGTAAGAAGATAGAGCTCAGACTGGTTTGTAGCCTTAATTCATTTTCCTGTGTGGATATGACATCTAGATTTACTAGACCAAGATGTAATACCACGAAGTGATTAACTCTATTGGGGATATTCATGCAAGATGCAACTGTTTAAGTAATACTAGCTTCTCCGTTTTATGGTAGGCTCCACAAACCCACAAGCTATTTCAGAGCAGGTCCATCCTGACCATTACAGCTGAATGATACCTACAAACCTCATTTTGCTACCTTATCCACATGTACAGGAAAAGATTCACTGAAGCATAACCAAATTATTTCTTTTTTTCAATGACTATCCAGGTAGGTAAAGCACCTTCAAGCATCCCACTCCATGCACAGAAAGTTTATCATTTAATAGTGCTATGCTTTAGAAAAAGGCATCTAAATAGAAGATAGGTGTTTCAAATACAGAAAATAAAAATAAAGTATAGTAGTAGAACAAACATGCTAACTAATATAACATAGACCTAAACCTAAATTTCAGCTAATGTGCACACAAAATGATAAATTCCTCCAAAAAAGAAGTTAAATTTGTAATCATGTCACTCAGCCTATTGAGTGTTTTGTTATTTTAATACTTTGGTAGATCACCTACCAAGGAGTTAAACCTTTATTGAAGACTAAGCTAAAATCAAGACAATTCACAAGAATTAACAGTCTCCCTAGGACTTCATTGCACTTACAAACAAGCCTGGCCTGAATAAGTTGCAAACTGAGTTAAGCTCCCTGAAGCCAACCAAACACTGCATTATGAAAACCTCCAGATTCTACTTTGAAAACAAATTCAGTTTTTATCCCCAAACACCCAAAATACTCACAGGGAGATGTGAGCATGTCTGAATTGTGTACAGTAACTCTCAAAGATTCTTGTGGCACATTTTGAGCTTTATTCCTGAAGACAACAAGGAAACAAGGGCACTACTCTGATTCATCAGCAAATGCCTTGCTTCAGCAATCTGCACGAGGATTTATTTGCATAAAGCCACTTCCAAAAATGAACTCGGTTTTCCTCTGACTCACTGTCAAGCAGGTTGCTGAATTTCAGATTGACAATGTCAGCTCAGAAAATTAAATTAAATGTAAAAAAGCTGATAGCTGACTGGGGAGAGTGAGGAGGGCCTCCTGCACAACAGACTCCAAAGGGAAGCAGCAAGAAGTCTACACATTGCTGTTTCATTGTTGAAGCACTCTCAAATCAAAGAATACCAAATTCCAGAGTGATCTGATTTCATCGCTGCTGGGAAGGATGATGACTTTGTCTAAAGTCCACTACAGCTATGTGAGTCTGCAGAAGAAACTATGCCTGACAGCAACACTTGGCTTTCAATTATCCCAGACTTAAAGTTTCTTCAATTTATGACACCTCTGTTCAACTACTTTAGCAAGCTTTTGAAAAAACAATGAGCTGAGGGGTGTCACGTATATGTAGCACTAAGTACAAAATGATTCACAGGAAAGCTTTTGATGGTAAAGATGCTTTGCTTTACTTTCAAAATACAGCCTGGCACTTGGAAAAAATTAAGTTCAAATGCAAAGGTAGAGCGAACTCATGTCACCAGACAGTGGAAGCCTCTGTATTTGCAGCTTTAGATGATGTATTACATTCAAATCATTATTAAAAGACAAACAATGCAAGTGATAATGGTAGCTCATAGCTCCCCCCACTCCCCGGCACTGATCTGACTAAGCTTCTGATGAGGAAATTGTCATCCAGAATTATTATTCTTTTTTAAATAAAATCAATGCGCACTACCAAAGTGGGGGGAAAAAAAAGTAACAACTCAGAAGTAAACTGATTGCCCAAGAACAATGAAACTAAACACGGCCATTTCTAGTAACGAACAAGGAGGCATGTTATCTCGCAAACTGTTCTACATTACACATTCACACACAATTTAAAGACTATGATTTCGCCTTAAATCTTGTATTTGATACTATAAAATTTAAAACCTTTTCATATGACACAAATAGTTCTATCTTATCAAAAAACAAATTTAACTTCATTATAAAACTTGGAAAGTTTACATTCTGATATTATTTATTCACATCATTACTTCCAGATGTACATACAGAAAACCAACAATCAAGAGGCAGAAACTAAGAGTCATTAAAAAAAAAAACAAAACCCACCCAATTTCTGCATCGCAGTTCCATACACAAAGGGTTTTATTTGGTTCCAGAAAGTAATTCATAGTGGAATCTGTTTTTATCCCAGCTCAGATGCAATCACTTGCCCTTTCTTTGAACAGTTAATTTCTGGAAAGACAACTCTAAATACTGAGGAACTATGTCTAACCCAGAAAGTGGTTTTCTAACTAAACCTATCCCATCCTGTTAAATTTCTATGATTATGCTATAGATTATATACAACTGTAACACATATGGTTCCAATGTTGTTTCTAGCTTGCACTCGTTGTTTGGTCTTTCTAAATCATAGAACATAAGAATGATATAAAAGAAGAAAGGCAAACCAAATACTAAATGGTAGGGTTGGGATGCATTACCAACACTTTACCAAAGACAGTAATACAGCAGAAGTATAGTTTTACATCCATTAAATATTTTGAATTTTCACATGTAACATACATGCTTTGATTAGTAATATTAAACAAGAGCCAAAATATATTTCTCCATATATGAAGTATATTTGGAAGTATTAAACACACCAAACATGTATGTCATCTTCAGAAGGTTCTATATTAATACAAAAATAGAAACAAAACAAAACAAAAAATATTTTCCGTAAACACTGAGATGCTGATATTAGCTACTGCAAGACAAAATTCACTATAAGACAGAGGAGACTATTCCTGCAGCTTTTCCACTGTGTCTGGTAATTAGAAATATTTTAACCAAGTCAAAATCATACATCACAGGAAAAGATCAGCGCCATTTTCCTGCAATAGCCCAGAACTACTCCTACTGATTATTTTAATAAGTTCTATACATTAATCCATATGCTACCTCCCTGTGGGTTTACATGATGATTTTGTTCAGTTCATATGGTAAGACAGCATCTCTCATAGAGAAGTCAGCAAGAATGGGCTCATTGAAATCTTCCATTCAGATACTGACCCCAGGTTACAGTCACAAGACATTCAGTAATCACTGCATGCTCAGCAATGACTGCTGTTCAGCCCAGCACATCTGAGCTTTTAAAAATGAGAAGGCCCAAATGAACACACTCTAATTCCCTCAGTTTTAACTCATCGCCTTCAAACCAGCCCTGAGAAGTGCAAGAGGGGAGCAGGAAGGAGCCTAGTGCCAGCTGGCAAAGCTAGTGGGCAGGAATGTTCCACTCTCCACCTTCACTGAGGGCTTTGGCACACAGCTTCTCGCCTCTGGACCAGAGGTGACTGTTTTTAGCGATGCCATAGTGCCCGTGACTAAATAGATAGTAACGTATTTACACAGAACAAGTTCTAAGCTGACCGAATAACCTATTAATATTGAATTAAGATTTTCTTTTCCTTGCACACATCTCCTTTGGTTATCAAAGTCAGGCATTCTTATTATTTACGGAAACATTTTTCACTTTATTGTATTGAACTGGAGCCTTAAAATGTAGATAAAAGGTAGAATAAAGTGGTATCAGTGCATTGCAATGGTACCTGAGGGAACTTGCTTCCTTCAAAGGCCACCTGCATGTTATAGAAATAACATCAATGCCACAAAGACAGTGGAGTTTGTCTTTTCAGAGCAAATTAATGATGTGAATTTGTGACTGAGGCTTATGATTACATACATTCTAACAGGGGGAGGTTTCCGCAGTGGTCAGAAGTGACCCACTCATCTCAAAATCTCTCTCCCAGCTCTGTCTGAGAGGGTTTCAGCAGAGGCACGGCAGCATGGCCCCTGCATACTCCACCACTTGCCCCTGCGCCCATGGGGGCAGCTGCAGGCCACGCCGCTGGAAAAGGCTGAAGAACAGTTGTCCTTTTGGCCAAAACATACAATACACTAGAACTAGACATGCTCACGAGTGCCAAGTGATTTTAAAGCTAATTTTAAAAATTTCTTTAGGGTTTTTTCTTCAAAAACAAAATAGGTGGCCTATGACCCTTCACTATCACTGATAAACCCTTACTTGGGAAGTTTCTCATGCACGCTCCTTGTGTGGCGAGGCTGGAATGGGAAAATACCTACTTGACTGTGTCCAGTCCCAACCCAAAATAAAGGATATCCAATGTGTTTGTAGGAATGAAGAGGGTAGTCACAGGAGCCAAACAGATCCAAGGTTTTTTGTTTGTTTTTCTCTAACTCCATAAGCAAATCCTGCACAAGACGCTTAGGAGCTTTCTGCACTGGGACTTTCTGTGCATCTGAGACTTCCACACTGCAAGCATCTTTGCTAAGATAACATAAAATTTCAGAGCACATAGTTAATGTTCAAATAGCAGAATATATTGATTCTCTGCCCATCCCCTAGTATCTTAAGTTTACCCAGAAGACTATTTTATTTAATTAACTTGGTGCTTTATTGATATAAATATTCCACTATTGATCATAAGAGAAGCTGACGCATGTTTGAGTCAGGCATACATCAGATCCATTTAATGGAGCTCCACTTAGAAGAGTAGTTGGCTCTAAATCAAGGTAAATGGTAGCAAGTGCTCCTTTGGGATGACAGGGCTTAGCTGAATCTATAACATTTTTACAGAGCTAGTTTTTTTAAAACCAGAAAGCATATGGAAATTAGATATGAAAATGGTCTCTCCTTGCACGTATCAATTAAGCATGTCAATACCTTAATTAAATTGCTCAACTTAATGAGATTTATACCAATGAATATGTTTTATAGTTATAATAGCTTTTTTGGCTACTGTTCAAGATGTCAAATAAATTGTGAAAAGAGGATTAAAAAAGTAGTAATTGACATTCTGAACTGAAGCCAGTGTTTTTTTCTCTCATTTTTTTCCTTCATTCATGTGATTTTGGAGAACATATAAATAAAGTAATGAACCCTGTAATAGCTCTGCTTTTAAAAATGTCTTTCTTTTCCAGTTCTAATCCTTCTTATCAAATTCTCTAAGTAGCACACCACTTGAATTAAGAAGCACTTCAACCTAAATGATTATAGGCCTTTTTCCCCTTTGAGGCTCACTATTATGCCTTTCCTCCAAGTAAAAAGGAAGCAAAGCGTTTCTATCCAGACATGCAGTTACTATAAAGACTTCTGTATCGGACTATGTTAGCATAATGTCTCAAGGTGCATGGATCTTACCCCACCAGCAATGGGGACTGCTACTCCCATCCTGGACCCGCTTCAATTTTGTATCCACCATCTCTGGCCAAACATAACTTTCCAAATATAGACCATACCTGAAGAAGTTGTGCAGAAGTGTCAGAAAATATGTTTTGGAGAAGAAGCTCTTCCAGTCCTTTGATGCTTCACAGTGCTCTGACTTGCTATTGCAAGCATCGTTAAAATAAAGAAAAAAAAATACTAACCCACTACTATTAAAACTTATCTCAAAAAAAAAGAAAAATCTATTTAGTTTGCAAGCTGCCAACCCAGGTCTTGCTGGCCTTACTAGCTTCCCAGTGAAAGGCAAATCTAAGTAACACCGATCAGAAACACCTGCTGTACTGGAAACTCTAGAATAATGAATCCCAATTTTGCAGGTTCCCAGCTCAGAAATACAAAAATATACAACACAGCCTTAGAAAAAGACAGAACGAAAACAAATGTCTCTTGCACTCAGAAGGATGGACAATTCTTATCTAGGGGTTAAAGAAAAGTGTTGGATGCTGCCTTTCCTGGCATAATTCCTGGCTCCATCCTAAATATACTTTTGCAACCTTTACAAAGTGATCGTCTGTCTCAGTGACTCAGTTCTCTCTATATAGGTGAGAAGTACCTAACTCACATGTAAAAATGTGTATGTATTCTCAAGAGAGAAGTTTTACAGAAGTGCCTTCCCTGTAATTGCTAGCAGACCCCCTCAGCAGGACTGCAGGTGACCAGACAATGCAAAGCACCTTTTCCTGTGCCAAAAACAGACTAAGGAAAAAATTCTGTTCATGTGTGATTCTCTCTATCATTGCCTAGTAACAAATACAAAAAAACTGAAGATAACAAAAATCATCCCAGGGGAGCTTCAAATACAAAAACCCTAAGTAAAATAAGAGCATTTATTATTCCTTCATCTTTTCTTTGAGCTGAACGATTTACTGAATTTTATTAGAAAAATAACGTCCAGCTCAAACTTTTGCATAATTTAAATTTCAGGTTTCTATATATTACACTCCAGCTGGGAGATTTTGCCTGTAAATATTTCAAGAAAGTATTTATTTTACAGTCATTCTATGATCTGTACTGGGCATTATTAAAACCTTTACTAAACTATAATTAAAAGCCAAGTATGACTTCACAATGGTCATTCAGAACTAAGAAAAGTAGCAGCTATATACTTTTTCATGTCAGTCAGCATCTTCTGGTCAGCTTCCTCAGACTTTCCCCACTCCAAAGTTACCAATAGTATTTTAAATGATACACTTGAACAACAGTGAGAGACATGCATTACAAGTGCTTTGACTTTATTTCTTATCCTTATCAAACGTTTCTCTGTAATGCCAATCTAATTTTTCTCCTTTGTCAAACCATTAAATTGATTTCTTTAGCTGAATTCCATGGCAGCATTTTCTGTGACAGTGAAGGATAAAATCCTTGATATATAACAGTTTGTTAGGTTAAAAAGTCCTAAGAATGATGGCTGAAGTATCAGGAAAGAAGAGCAGAAATAATTTATATAAGCCTCATCCTACCTCTCTCCACTCTTCTTACAAATATTCAAGATTTAAACTGATTTTCAGTTGGTTAACACAAGCAGAATTTGCTGTCTTTATAGCAATGTTTCTCATATACTGAAGTACCATTATTTAAATAAAATATAAAATAATTTCTTATATGATTAGGATACCCACTCTTTTCTTCATATAGTTGAACTACAACCAATTGTTTTCTGTTGAAATTGCATTGTTCCACTTAGATTGTTCAATTACATTCTGAACATCACAGCTAATCATTTCAGTGCAGCTTTTTATCCTTTTACTGCAGTAGTCGACAGGTAATGCTAAAGAAATACCAAACACTAATTCATCACACATTTCTAAATTTATATCTGATAAAATACATTTCAGGAAAAAACAACCCATTCCAGCCAGCCGATGGCCTCAATAAGATGTTATAACACAAAAATGTCAAAGCTTTTCTACTTGCTTTATGTGCTGCGACCTCTCCATTAGCAGAGTCTCTTCATTACAGTACGTGTGTGAATGTGTCTGTATCCGCAACTGTTTTACACCTAACCAGAAATCAGACCAGTGTGTTAGAATTGGTGTCTTACACTGTTGCTTACTTTCAAGGTGAGTCTGCTTTCTCTGCAAATGAAGAGCAGCTTTGTGATATTCCACTTGCCTAGTTAAATGCAAAATTTGACAGATGAGCAAAGCATCATTAGATTTGTCAATAGCAGCAACAGTTTATGTGCTATGCTGTTGCTGGAGGCTTTGGACTAGGGAATGAAAAAAAAATGACAACACTCACATACTATTTGCATTTAATGCAATTCATGCTTATAAAGGAAAAAAGTTCATTCTTTTCTTTAATGGTCGACTTTAAGCCCTAATATACTGTTTTAAATACTGCTTCCAAAACTCAGACCATGATGAATGTCTTCTTTTCTCAATATTCACAATTGCTTTTTATTTCTTTGTCTGCACTGATGACATTAAATTGGTTTGTTATCCCATGGTACACTCTTGAAATATCTTCCCTCTTTCATGTATGCCTAAATTTAATTCTCATGGTCATTCGTGAAACTGCAGATACAAGGGTAATACTTTTAACTTAAATAAAAACTATTAGAGTTTTATTTTTTACTTCATTTAAGACTAAACTTCATTTTATGTAAAAATGGCTGCCAGATGTGACATCTCAATATATCGCTATTGAGCTATCGACACCAGTATCTGCATGATACTGAACCAGATACTTACCAGAACTTACTTTAATTTTTAGCTTTCCTAGGGAATGTCGGAACCCAAGAAACAAAGAAACAGAATATAACAAATTGACAGGTTATATGTAACTTTTAAACAGGCATTTATTTCCCGAGTTTTTCATCCACTAAAAATGAAAAGCGGCACTAGTTTCAGCTTAGGCAATACTATGAAGTGAAGCTGAAAACCCCTGATAATTATTGAAGTGTTCCACATTTACAGAATAATAGGGGGGATTTGATTAGTTATGAGAGAGTAAATTTAATTTTTATTCATGGTATTTGCTGTAAGCCAACTATACAAGTTTGTTATAAAATATGCTGTGTTCTTCATTGAAAAGGATGCACAGAGTACATGTATTCAAAGAAAAGGAAAACATCTAATCAAAAGACCTTATGCAGGACCAAACCATCAGTCATCCTTAATAGGAAAGCCATATTAGACTATTTAAATGTTTGACTGATTATACCTAATCATTTGAGAGAAAGATTGTTTTTACCTCAGTGTTAATGAGACCTAAGATTTGGGTAGCTGACTCCAAATCACAGAAACTACAGAATCAAAGCTGGAATGTCCTAATGAGCAGATTTTCTCATTACTAAAGAAGTTGCTCAGGACTTTTTTTTTTTTTTTAATAAAAAAAGAAGTTACAGGGTTTTTTTGACAATTCAAACGGCAGACATGACTGCAACATGAAACTCAACTACTTAGATGTCATAATATTTTAGGCCAGTATCTCAAAGGCAGTATTCTCTGCAAATGACAAATTGCAGGAAACCCAGTTTTGCTGTAACACCAAAAGACACCGTCCTTGGTGCAGAAGTGTCAGTAAATATTTTCTGGAAAGGTTCTTCCAGTCCTTTGATGCTTCACAGTACTCTAACTTGCAATTGCAAGCATCAGCAATATATTAAAAAAAATACTAAACCACCTCTATTAAAACATAGCTTCAAAAAGAAAATGATACTCCGTTTGCAAGCTGCCTCCCAAGATCTCACTGGCCTCCATGGCTTCCCAGTGCACCACCGCTCATGCCACTCAACAACTTTGCTGCAGTAAACTTGCAATTAAGGCCTCAGAATGGAAGACTTCAATTTTATAAACAGAGAACAAGGTTAATTTACTTTAAAACTAGGCTTACAACACATTCCAAAAGAAATAAATGTTCTTCGAATAAAACAGAACTACTGCTTTAATTAGTTATTACTTTAAGCTTTACAAGATGAAGAAGTGTATTTTACTTAAATGCCAAATTATTACTAAAAACATACTTGCCAAGGGAGAATAATTAGACAATATGTGTCTCGTGAATATATATTTAAAATAATAAAGATGTTTCTTCAAATCTAAGTGTGCTATTATACAGAAAAGGAAGTCGCAGTAATATACAGGTTGTTAGCAGATAATGCTCTATTATTCCTTCACTTAACTAGTGTTCTGTAGGCTGAAATAGAAAACATATTACAAATATTGTCTAAAACTAAGAAAATATTTTAATGTGTAACAGTAATACTAAATACTTTCTTTTTAATCAAATCGGCTAAGATTAAATGAGCCAAGGATGCATACAGTCAATGTCTATTGGATAAGGGATCGACTTATTGCTTACTAATGGAAAAAGGAAGAAGATTACCCAATATGCTCCACCTTTCTGGTGGGTCTGGTCACAGTATACGTCAAAGAGTTTCTCCATGTATGACATGGGTATAACTCTTGCTTACCTGTGCCACAGTGAAGTCCATTCTGTCTTACCATCACAGCAGTAGCACAGCACATCTAAAACTTGGATAGCATTTCTTATTTTCCACTTCAAATGGGAACTTTTAGCATTCAAACCAGAGTCAGAAGTGCAAGCCCAGTACTACTCAGCTTGCATTAGAGCAGTATATATCAGGGTGCCTTAAAATGCAACATGTCATTTTTTCAACATGCAATAAGGATGTTACAAAATACTACAGATACATCTAGTGGCTATCAAAGTCCTTTTTTCATGAGCTCCTGGTTATGAGCAGTAAAGATTTCCTTAGATACCTTTAGCAGCCCTAAATTAAAAAAGGTTCAGCTCCTTCCATGAGAGAAGGCATAAAAAAGTGCACCTAATTTAAAAAAAAAAGGTCTTTATATAGCAGGTTGACCTGCCACGTTCCACTTTGGAGGGGAAGAAGAGGTCAGCATTTGCATTTCTTTCTGTCTCCTCACCCTTTCTTTCACAGTGCTTATAAATCAACCAACAACTCTAAAGCAGGCTGAACATTTTCTAAGGGCAAGGCTGTCTCCCACACTGTGGTCATAACATTAGAAACCTCCATACGCTCCAGGCCTAGTTTAAAGATGATGTTCTTTAAGGTCCTGAGCTTTGTTGCCTTAGGGACAGCCCAGGCTTAAGCAGATTCATCCAGCTCCACTGTATACCAACAGTCTGCTTTAAGCAGAAGCACATCACATCAGGAATGCTACAAAGCCTCCAAAAGAAAGAGGAAATGATCCCTGTGTCTCAGGAAAAGATCTTTTTGCTGGTAGCTGCTGGAGAACAGAGGACGGGTAGTTTGCTGCTTGAGTGGTGGCAGCTTTTCATTTCTCTCTCCCTTTTGTCTTGAGAGGGAAAAATATGAGTCTGTAGAGGGTTCACAATTGCTTTTTCAGCTTGGTATAGTGACAAAGGTTGGCAAGCCTCATTTCCAAAAGCAAACTTAATTTTCTCAAGGAAATGGATGATTTTCAGGTGACTTTATGTTTAAAAATAAGATTTATCCAAAATAACCTTTAAAACCTCCATCCTTTTGCCAACATTGCCAGGGCTCAGTGAAACCTCAGTGGTCAACTTTTATTGTTTATTTGCAACCTATTTCATTAAGAAAACAATGTACTTTCTGAAGTCTGAACGCCCATCTTTATGGTTTTAAATTGCTGACAATGCCGATTGTTTGGTTGAATTTGTTAGGACTATGCATTTACCTAGTATTTTAGGATAAAACAAATTGTTGCTGAAGGTATTGTCTCTAAGCAAATATTATCCAAGTGGAGGCAGGAGAAAGAAACAATTAATAAAAGTCACTCAAATATGAAACTCCTAACTTCCTTTGTTCTTCATAATTTAAGAGCGGCTTACATTCTCATGCTTAAGTTAGGTCCTTATATCCTTTCAAGAAAGATTATACTGAAGTGTCATCTAGTCAATATTCTTTGAAGTACATGCAGCTATACATATATGCATTTTTAATAAACTGAAATTAAATTAGTGAAATTTTATGTTCTGGTACATGTTAATTAGAAATATGTCATTATATGAGAAACCAACAAGAACAACAACAATACACACATGCCCTACATGCATACAAAACCTCACTGCTGTGTTAATAAATAATTAATGGAAATAGGGAAGAAAATCAAGAGAATTAAAAATTCCCTCAGTTTGAATCCAACTATGATGACCGATAAGGAATGCAATATTTTATTGTCAATGACCACTGTTCATAGATTGAATGTCTGCAGCCTAGAATATATATATTTTTTTTTCTCCTGTGTTCTCATCATGTATGAGCCAGCCCGATCATTGCCGATATAATTTTTAACTTAAGACATTGGGACTTCTCATTATAAGTAACTAAACAACGTAGTGGGGCTGAGGAAGTCATAGAATGAAGAAGCTGATTTAATTTGCTTCTAAAGTTCTCTGGGCTCTAACCAGCCTTGCATCCCACCACAGAGGAACAATAACAATAAGTAGGAGACCCACAGGGATGGCTCTCTTAGTCCCATCCTACACGCTCGAACAGTATCTATGTATTCCTCTCTGGTCACCTTTCCTTGCTTTCACCTCTTGCATGCTTCTTTTTTATATTTGAGTTTTGTCAGGGACTCCTTGTTCCTCCTTGCCACCTTTGCTTGAGTTCCTACTCATTGGGATGGACTAGTTGAGCTTGGAGAAGATGATCCTTGAATCAACACATTGTGCTTCTGGGACACTAAATGTCACCTAGAGCCAGTCTGAAACTTTTTGATTAATTGGAGTTTAAAACATTTTCATGTAAGGTCTCTCTAGAAACATTTTATTGTATTTTCTTTCTTGGTAATATCTCCTTATGACAGCAGTCAACTAAACTCCTTATGTGATTAGGCAAATGGGGTTTGTCCTCTTTTCTATAGAGCATTAGAAATTTTGTCTTATGTTTTACCAATGAGAAGAGGGAGAAAAGGGAGAGGAGGGAAGAATGGAAATGGAAGAATGGGACTCCAACACATTATATACTAAAAATATTTCTAAAGCAGTCTTGCTATTGTTAGTATCGCTGCTTCCTTTTATCTCACTGGAACTATGAATGCAGTGACAGTGCCGTGGTATATCCCAACGCAGCATGGAGCAAGGGACGTGTTCTCATCTGTGTATATGCATCATTTACTATACTTTGCACAAAGCATTACTGACTGCCCTTCATTACTGCTAATGGAATCTCAAGGTCAACGACCAGTCATAAATGTCCATTCTAAATAAAATGTATTGAAGACACCCTGCCCAATGTCTTTTACACAGGTTTCTGGTGAGACTAGGAGTGTCAAAAACCCAGTTGACCTTTCAAGATAAAAAACATTGTCAGCTACATGGATTTAGATTTTAATCTGTTTCAATTAAGTGTACCCACTGAGATTATATATTTCTTGTAGGCTATTCACAGTTTGTGACATGTTTTATCAATATTCATTTTCTCCCCCCCATGCTCACAGTATTTCTCTCATGTGGTGGTCTCATATCATGCATATGTATGAGGCCTCTGGTGGGAGTACTGGTATTATAACAGTGCTGTAACACTCTATGGCATTTTGTTTCTAAAAAAATATATCTTTTGTATGTTTATTTTGCATATCTCTTCCTTCTTGCACAGAACAGCCGTAAGTCATTAAGAATAACCCCACAATCTTCATTGGGCAGGATGAATAACATGTTTGAATTCATAAATAAAGAAGAAAAAAGAAGACAATCTGACAAAGTAAAAAAAAACAACCAACCAGCAAAAAAACCCACAAAGAAACAAAAAGATTCCCCCCTCCCCCACCTCCCACCAACTCTTCTGCTCAGAAAGCTGCTGCACTGGATAGATTCAGAGCATCAGCAGTGATAGAGCAATGTGTCCTCTGTGCTAAGCAACATGGAAACTCACCCCAAGGTCCTAGCAAGCACTGATTTTGATGACATTCAAAATGAACTGCTGTCTCAAATATTTCGTAGCTTTTTGTTATCATAGAGAGGAACTGATTTTCTGGAAGATGGAGAAGAAGGAAGCACTGACCAAAGCTACAGGTTGCCAGGACAGAACTATATGTTGGTTTTCTCCACTTCACTGAAAATAAGTAAGTAATATGAAAATAAAGTTTTGTACCAAATAGGAAGTGATATTGAGTAGCTATCAGATCTTTCCTTCAAAAGGAAGGGCCTTTTAATAACAAGTTGGCTTCAAACTCTGAAGAAGGGAAGCAGAGGATCAGGAAAGCACCAGATAATGGATCCTCTGATGGAGCATGAGGCCATTACAGCAGACAGCCAGTTGAAGAACAAATGAAGAAGGAACATCTTATCAATGCTAGAACACAAGATTAGAAAAAAAGACAGGTTTACAAAAAAACCCAACCCAACCCAACCCAACACCAGAAAAATAAAGAGGCACATCCTAGAATTACATGGGGAAAAAAACCCAGTGCTATCTGCACTTCTGATGGGATGGTCAGCCCAGCTGTAAGCCATTCATATGCGGACACATTACTTTATGTATTTATAAAAATGGCATGAGATTACACGTGTAGTACTTTCTATGCTCTGACCATAGGATAAGGATACTTCTGGTATAGTTCTTTTTGCCCATTTGAAGGCCAAATAGCAATTTGCTAGCAGAGGTTGCAACACAGGGTGCGAGAATGCCTTGAAACAGTGATACTAGCTGACAACATAGAAGAGGAAAGCTGTAAATGGACACTGAATTAAATATAATCTAGAATTGTTCGTGAATGCTCATCTGTCCAATTCCAGCCCTTCTGACAGAAGCTCTACCCAAACAAAATAATCCTTTTCTGGTAATTATCTTCACTACTTATACTTATTTACCCCAAGGTCAGTTACTTCAGACAAAATAATGAAGGACCTGTTCCAGAACACATAGCAACTGGGAATTAGAGGCCCTAGCACATTTGTGCTATTCGGCCTTTGATCATAGGTGTAAATTCTTAATTTCGTATCACACTAGTCACTTCTGCATGAACATATTATATTCCTCTACATTACATTCATAAGTCTGACCAGTTTGGGTGATACTTAGAACATCAGCAATTGCATAAGGATTTATAACCTCTCCTAGAACATAAGTTATAGCACAGGGATTTACAGCTTTTCCAAACGAGACTGAAATGGCTTTATTTATTTTGCAGATCTGAGAAGTTCTTTTTAGTTTTTTTTTTTTCTTCAGTGTAAGAGAGAAACTTCTTTTGACAGCAGAATGTACTGGATGATGTAAAAAGACCACATGTAAAAAAGTTTTGAAAATGTTGTTAAACATTTCATACACTGGATGGGAACAGGTTAACAAGAGAACACAGAAATGTTTTCATTTGGCTAAGTAATTTTTACAGAGTAAGAACTAGTCATACTGTATATGTACTAGTCTGTTTAGACCATAAGGGTTAATTTTATAGGGGGTTGTTCAAGCATATTGTTTGTTTCAAATGAGCTACATTAGCCAGATGCCATCCCGATACAATAAACAGCCATGCCAAATCTAATGAATTAAGAAAGAGAGAACCACATGAAGAAATTTTCACATGAAATCAGGTAATGACAGGAAAGAAAAACTAAGATATATTCATATAAGTAAAAAAAGTCCAGTATTCAAGTTGTAGAGAGATTCTAAACATGAGGACTGATATATTGCTGCCTTTATCATAGCTATGCATTTTACTCTAGTAAGTAAAAAATTATTTATTTTAACATGGAAGCACTGGAACTTTAAATAAATCCATATACCAGTAAATATTCCAGACAAAGGATTCATTTTCTGTTGAGGGATCAGAATAAATGACAAGATTAATTAAAATTTTATCATACTGTTTCTTAGAACAAAATTTTGCATTTAACTATATTGCTGTGTGGTTAATGCTTGCATCAAACAGGCCTACAGAGGCTTCTTGAATACAGGCAAGAAAAGAGCAGAAAAGGGATGGTCGGGCTCGTTATAGATGCTAATGCAGTTTAATGACAATTATTATTTTTTTTTTTTAAACAAGGTAAAAAATGATGTAGGAGTCCAACTGTGTTGCTAACAGAAGCTAAATGAACCGCAAAATGACAGAAGTGTTGTGATGTGCATTATTAATCCAGTGCAAGATAAGCCACTATCAAGAAGAGTGTTTCTGAACCATTAATACTCACTACTCTTTCAGCTTCCACTATCTGAAATTATTTGCCTTTTCAATCCCTTTCCATACGGATTAGTTAGAAGTGGATAAGTACCTGAAAGAAAATAGCCAGAGAAACAATAGATACTGTATATACTGCAAGGAGCAATATAAATTTTCTCAAACATTGACTGCACAGCCATGCTTCTTTTTACATGAAGAGAGGTGGCTCTGCTGAATGTTATGCTGATGTATCCTGCTAGCTTGGGTTGATCCAATGCAGGCTTTCTTGACTCAACAGCCCCACTGCCACTGTGGCAAAACTAAATGGGACCATCATTACACCACAGTAACCAATGCTTAGAATGAAATGCTCAGCAGAAGGATAAATGATACCATTAATGTATAACTTCCTCCTGCTTTACAAGATGCAAGCAGAATTTAAACTGCCCCCAAACCACTAAAACTCAGTAATATAAGTAACTATATGTTACAACATTGTTAGACAGTGACAAGATGATTAAAATTCAAGTCAGGATTGGATCAGCTCAGTAACACTAGCTCCCACATCTTCCCTCTCTACTTATATACATGTGTGTGAGCATGCATAAACATAATATTAACTATGAGATTATATATATAAATTATATATATTTCAAATGCTATCACTAAAACACAGACCACATTTGATTAATTAGTTGCAGAAACTCTAAAATACACATATAACATATTCAAAATAAACATGGAAAAGCTGCATTTCATGAAGGAGCAACCATTATTTAGAAAAACTAACACGCCATTACTAACTTTGCAGGTCTAAGCCTAAAGGTGCTATCAAATTATTACTATCATTAGAGAATAATTTTTGAATCAAGAATAATCATACCACATTATTGTAAGATTTCAGAGTAGACATAACTATGTCTATGTAAAAATTCAGCTCTGCTATACTGGAACCATTGGGTTATTCAGAATTTTGATTCCTGATCCATCCCTTTATGTAATCAGGTTTTATGCGTAAGAATAATTCAGTTTTTTTCAGATTTCTTTGGATTTTATAACACTAAGCAACTAAAATAATATAGGTTGGAAGGATATCTGCAGTTGTAGTGGGACAAAAATGTATATCAGTTTGGCTCATGTACCGTACAACTACACCCAAAACCCCAAAAGCTTTTAAAGTGTGTAAGAATTTTAGAACTTGCAAAATTAGAAATCAATTAAAATATATTTGCCAGAATGAAGCTTCTTTTTCACAGAGTGGCTGATGTCCCAGCCTTTGACATTACCACAAAAGCCCTATGAAGTTAAGCAGTGGTTGTGCAGTGCTGTAGTTTGAACAATCTCTTCTCTGTATTTAAGTGAACTTAGAAATTCTGTCTCATGGAAAACACATAGCTCACACCTCAGAATTAACCTCTTGGTGTCTTTTGCAAGAATTGTTTTAAAAGCCAATACAAGGTCTGTACGAAGTTTCTTTGTTAAAGATTATATAACTTAGCAATGGCTTTGTCCTACGTAATGGCACATATATATGGTTTAGAAGATTCATTTGAAAATTCCAGTGGAATCACTCTTTGTCCTAGCAAATCCATACCACAAAAGTCAGCCAACAATCCCACTGTAAAATGTTACCTGGTTTTCTCCAAGGGAGGCAGCCAAATTACCAATACACTGTGCAGAAGTCACTGCACTGAAATACCCTCTTAATCTGCAGTACTGCAACACTGATAATGAATTTTATGATTTGTGGCTTTGATGTTAGATGGAAGATAATAAAAAGTAAACTGCAGCACACAAAAGGAAAAAAGGTATCTTCCCAAGGAGTAGATGATGTTTAAATTCAATGCAGTAATAAAGGGTACTTGCATAGCAAGCAGGCAAATCCCTAGTAAATATAACAAATGAATCCTGACACAAGTCCATTTAATATCATAAAATCATAGAATCGTTTTGGTTGGAAAAGACCTTTAAGATCAGCAAGTCCAACCCTTAACCTAGCACTGCCAAGTCCACCACTAAACCATGTCCCTAAACACCACATCTACACGTCTTTTTGAATACCTCCAGGGATGGTGACTCAACCCTTTCGGTGAAGAAATTTTTCCTAATATCCAATCTAAACCTCCCCTGGCACAACTTGAGGCCATTTCCTCTCGTCCTATTGCTTGCTACTTGGGAGAAGAGACCAACACCCACCTCACTACAACTTCCTTTCAGGTAGTTGTAGAGAGCAATAAGGTCTCTCCTGAGCCTCCTTTTCTCCAGGCTAAACAACCCCAGTTCCCTCAGCCGCTCCTCATCAGACTTGTGCTCCAGACCCTTCACCAGCTTCGTTGCCCTTCTTTGGACATGCTCCAGCACCCCAATGTCTCTCACATATCTCTTTATGCATACTCTTTCCAGTAAAACTCCGTTATGCCGATCTACTTTAACATTACCCTGTACTGAAACTACTGCCCTCGGCTCTGCCTTCCAGATAACTCTTAGGAACGGGACATTTTGCTCCTGCCTCCTTGCTACTAAGCAATAAAACAGAAAACATTTTTAAAAGGTGATTCTGGAAGCATTAATGTTTAAGCATAACCAAAACTGTACCCTTTAGTGTTTGAGAACGCTGCCTGGGGATGTCATGAAGGAAAATACAGACACACCTTTCTTATGAGTAAGAAAATACATGAACCTGTTTTGGAAAATGAAGGGGTAATGAAGTTCCTAAAATATATGGCCACTCTTCCTCTGTAAAAGACTATATAAGTATTACATAGAAGCTACATTACAAAGAAGTCTACTGAAGTAGAAACTGCTACCTTGCAAAAACCATGATCTTTACCCACGCCGACATCCTTTGCCCTAGTACCCTTTGCTCACAGAGAATGTGAAGAAGCTACTGAATGCAAATGAGATGGATAGAACAAAATGACCTCAAGTTCAAATCCTATAAAATACCTCCAGCTATGTTTTTACAAGCTCTTCTTAGAGATATGTTTAATTAAAATAAAAGCATGATATATGCCACTGTGCAAAGCTATTCTGATAACCAGAGTAGCTAAGAAATAACGACATAAAAGTTCCCCTTAAGAGAGTTATTTTAGAAAGGCACACAGATTACTGCATCTGTGGCTTGTGGCCAATTTATCATAGACCTACGAAGTTTTCCAATGCTTCAAGCGTGTTTCAGGAAGAGGTTATGGAAAAAGAAAGACAGAGCTTTTTTCTAATCTCTGCTTTGCTGGGAGATAGAAAAAGGTATTATTCATGATATCATTTTGTTCTGAGGAAAATTTAAAAAGGAGAATCAGTACTTGGGCCTGCTGGACTTTAGCTGATATTCAATATGATTTTAGTTAGAAAATACACATTTCTTATTTGCTTGTTGTGAGTTTGCCAGGGCAGGCTTGACATGAAAAACTATCTATTTTCTAAAGAAGGTGTTTGCAGAGAGGTAGTATATGCCACACCAAACATACCAGTATCTGCTCCTTGTCCAAAGATTGTGACAAATACAAAGCACATGGGAAAATGGAAGGACCCTCAGCCTCCTTGTGGTGATAGCAAAGTACTTCACTGGCCAGATCCTAAACATTTCAAAACACCTTTCCTTAATCTTTTTTATTGAGGGGACAATGGAAGAAGACAGATTATATTATCTATGTAAACACTTACATAGATGCTATTTTTGTAGACAGAAAGTAAGTTGAAAACCAAATAATTCTCATCTAAACTGTTCAACTTAGTAACATATTGCTTTGGGATAGTAAGCAAGTTCCTCTCTGGTTGGTAGGATGGAAACGGAGCAGAGCCACAGCCAATATGAACCAGCAGATTTTCCTCCAGCAGAGTTTGTAGGCCACGGGGCTCCCCTCCGTCTTCTGTCCCTGCAGTGTATTTCACGTCCTGAGTTGGCCTGTCCCTTCCATATTTTGCATTCAGTGGAGAGGAGAGTTTATTCTTTGCTGCTCCCCATGCCATCTGATTATTCAAGTCTCCTTATCTTCAGCATGCCTTCAGGAAATCAGACTGCAAATAACAGTCCTTCACAAACACTGCAAGAAGGATTGCTTTATGAGACTATTATGGATTGCCAACTATTAGACATAGCTTTCCCAACAGGGGTGGCCCCTGACCCTCACAGCCCTGGCCACACAACAACCTTGCAGGGCTGTCACCACCTCCTGGCAGTAACTAATGTATTGAAGTCACAGCTGGAATTCACAGGTTTAAGCAGCCTCCTTTGCACAACATAATGATGTCCCACAGTAACTGTAGTGACGCATTTTTTAGAGCAACGCCTTTTAATACTATAAAAGATCATTGCGAAGGCATAGGTCTGAATAACTCTCACTGAAACTTAACAAATACAGAAGTACTAATTACTAGCATACACCACACAGCCTATTGCCAACCTCAGCATTAAGAATCTTTCCTTTGTGGTTTGTCAAAATTTCCAACTTGCTTTATGACAATTCTGACCTCCATAAATTTGCCACAACCACTGCACCTAGTTATGAGACAGGTAAGCAGATGTTTTTCTGCAGTGATTACTGTTGTGGTGAAGACGGACACAGGGTGAGGTTTGTTTTTTCAACAGCAGCTGTGCTGCTCACTGTTGCTGTCCCATCAAAGATTACTGCCCCTACTGGAATGCCACCAGGGTGGTTCAGGTAAACTCTCCCAGACCCACGTCTGTTGAAATGAGCCAAGTGAACACTGCCATTATTTATATAAGTTAAGCTAATGGTGCTGAATTAGGCAATAGACAAATTCCATGAACAGCTTAACCAGTGGACCCGAATGCACCCTAATGGGCATCTGGAAACAGACTTTGAGGTGAAGACTAAGTAAGGGTCATAAAATTGCTACAAAATTAGGATTTTTTTTTTTTTTCCCCCAGAAATCTTAGACAATCAGCAGTAGTTATACAGCTGGTGGCTGTCTGAACACAGAAGGACCATTCTTGAACTGGCAGGCCAAGCTTCCCACTCTTCATCACGGCCACAAAGCAATAAAAATATTTAGAGGAGGACTCCTTAGAAAAACAAGCCTTCAGGGCAGGAGATATGGATGAACTCTGACTAGCAGCATGTTACTACATTCTTAGGTGAGAAGATGACCTCAGCACATTTTTCTGTCTAAAAATAGCACTGAAAGGTGAAGAAACAGGCAGGTGTAAAGGGAACATAAAAATATTACCAAGTATCCTCACATTCATTACAACGAGCTGGATACACAATCACAGAATAGAGAATCATCTCAGTCACAGGTGAGTTTCGAAGCAACCTCTGGATATCATCTAGTTCAACCTCCCTTCTCAAAGTAGGGTCAACTAGAACAGGTTGCTCAGTTTCCAAATTGCTAAATTTGCTGTATTTCAATTTGTGCCCATTGCACCAGGCACCACTGAGAAGAGCCTGGCTCCCTCGTCATTACTCTCCCGCATCAGATATTTATACACACTGATAAAATCCCCCTCTGAGCCTTCTGTTCTTCAGGCTGAACAGTCCCAGCTCTCTCAGCCTCTCCTCTTAAGTCGCATGCTCTTTGTGGCCTTTTGCTGGACTCTCACCAGTAAGTCCATGTCTCTCTTGTACAGGGTCACCCAGAACTGAATCCAGCACCTGATGTATCACACCAGTCCTTGCATCACCTGCAAGCTTGCTGAGGGTGCACTCTGTCTCACCTTCCAGCTCATTAATGGAGATGTTAAACAGTAATGGACCCAGTAACAATCCCTGGGGTACCATCACAGGCTGACCACTGCCAGACAAATTTTATGCTGCTGGTCACAACCAGCAGCCTGGCAGTTCAGCCAGTTTTCAAGCACCTCACTGTCAAATTCTCTAGCCCATACTTCATTGGTTTGTCTGTGAGGATGTTATGGGAGACACTGTTCTGTTACTGGTAGGAACGTCACTTAATTTTCCTATGCTAGGATCTTTGAACTTGGGGCAAAGTTTCGTAAGCCACAAAAAGAGCGAGGGCCAGCTGTCTGAGTCAACACTGAACACAGATGTATGTTTTTAAATGGAACCAGAGATTCCAGTTTCTCCCAGCAACTAAAGGTCAAGATATCTTTGTCATCTAACATACATGTTTCCTGCATGTATGGATGTCCACATAGGCGTCCAACTCTATAGATCAAGAAAGCAACAGAGAGTTGATGCTCAAAAATTTATTGCATATGTTCTGTCAGTGACTCTGCTTTTCTTTGGGAATCCCGTTCTCTAAAAGCCAGATAGATTTCAGACATAATTTTCCAGTTTGTATAGCCTTAGGAAACATACTCTCTTAAAACCTCAAGCACAATGCACCATAGTACACAAGCACAGTGTATGTATGGTACTTGTGCTACTAACCTTGCTCAAGTCTGTGCTTAAATAAACATGTGCTGTAATTCAGAGATATTGACACATTTTCAGGCAACATTCTAGGTCAGATTTTTCATTTTAGTTAGATTTTGTCTTCACAATTTGAAAAGTTTTTCTTCCACCACTTCTGGTGGAGGCAAGTCTTAACTTTAATCCCCAACTATGCCAGTGCCTCTGCCAAAAAGACTTCGGAAAGTCACTCACCTTCTGCAAAATTATTATAAAATTTATATCCTATCAATATAAATACACATTTTTATATCAGTAAAAATGATATAATGGCTACGTTACATCAGTTAACTCAAAACAGGAATGTCTTCAAAGGCATCAAGTATTCTTAAGGAAATAGAGGCTTCTAATACAGGTTCTCTAATACTGTTGGTGTTGGTCTTAAAGCCTGACAGATTACTGATATAAATTGCATGTAATTAGCCTTATTAAAACCTATAGTACAATAAACCTTCTATATGAAGGAACTCACTACGTTAACTGTCTTTAGCACTGTTAAGTTATAACCCATACTTTTGCAGAAGATTTTGTGGTCTGATACAACAATTTGACTATGTACAGTCCTAATCTTGCAGGAAGACAAGAATCTGTCCATAGAGGCAGTCTGTCATCAGTTTTATATGAGCTCCTTTCTGCTGCAAGGCAAAACACGTGTATTGGACAGGATGCAAAGACTACTCCAGCACAATAAAGTTAGTTTTTAAGTACCTTCCATGCTCAATGATATCTGTGAGGAGTCAAGAACATACAGAATAAAATTTTGAGTGTTAATGTGCACCAAATAATGTGTGTATACATTATTAGAAATTAAGATACAAAAAGATTTTTCATGAGGAAAGGAATGCTGTCTCTCCCTCCCACATTTTGACAAATGAGGATCATTAGCTAGCAAGAAATCAAGAGAAACCTCTGTTGTTGCAATTATTTTCTTTGCTCCCATGGGTAGGACAGCTTCACACAGAACATCTCAAATATAGCAGTCAGTTTTCCATTCCCCGATACCTAAATGTAACACTATTTCAAAGATCACCTGTGAGCTTATTTATAACCAACCAACAAAAATAACTTTTTATTGTTATTGATATTCTAATAAAAAGAGGTGAATAACAAAGCCTGGTTACAAATTCCAGTTGCGCACCACCTTTCTTGTCTTTTCAGTTTACATTTACCCTCCAACTCTTCCCTTTCAAGCAGGAGCAAATACTCTTTCAGCCAAAGGAGAAGGAAGATGAAGCTTTCCAGTCTTCCCTTCTGTAAGACAGCTTGGAAAGCAGGTGACTAGCATCAGACATTCTCTTCTGTTTGAGTGGGTTCAAAACCTGCCTTTCCCCATCAGAAGAGGGAGTCATTAACATCAAACTAGTGGCTATGCTGGGGAGGGCAGTCTCTTCTAGCCTCCCTCTTGAAGTTGTGCCATTGACAGAAATAAAAATAAACTTTCCAGAAAGACAGAATCAGAAAGAAGCAGGACTAGAGAGCAGCAGTTAAGAGAGTTGCCTGGAGGAAGGAAAACCTGGGTTGCCAATTCTTGCTGTAAAGCTATTTATATACTTTATCCAGTGACATATGTGCAAAAGTAAAACGTGAAGTGATCTCTTGGAGCAGGGAGTAGAAGACGGTGGTTTCACAACAGGCACTAGGTTTAGCCCTCATCTCCCCACCACCACTATAATGATTTCAACTGACTTTCAAGATGAATTGCTTCTGATTCATGCCTGCGTGAAGTCAGAGTAAACCACTTAATTAGATTAACTGATCTAATAAGCAGGGAGCTGCACAAAGATCTTTAAGCTCCAGTTTTCCTCCCCCAGGGACATCCTTCACACATGTACCCAAAGGGACTTTTTACCATAATGGCAAACAAATTCTCCCAAAGATGCACCCAAATCACCTCAGCAATAACCTCTCTAGAGGTCTTAAAATCCTTTAGCATCAATATGCAGGCTTAAAAAGTAAAAAATCCAGCCAGTTACATGTATTAAAAAATCAGATGTGTTTCATTGTAGGTGAAGAACATAGTCCATTCTTTTAAATTAAAACAAAAGACATTTCCTTCCCCTCCTTTGCCTGTTCCCTCTCCCTTTAAAGAGTAGGGTAGGGCATGCTGCTTTTTCCTTAAGAAGCACACCAGATTTCCTGTGTTAAACACACTCTATAATTAACAACCAGCAAATAATGAGTACCCAGGATATATAAGTCTATTAGAGTGCTGGCAGTGCTAAAGACTCATGCTGTTTCACTGTGGGCTCCACTTGAAGAGGTGATTTATGGAGGACATTTTTTCATTAAGTAATAGCAAATGGTTTCCACCCTCACAGTACCCAGCAATCTTCTGGGAACGGAACAGCGGTATTGAGTCCTTTTCTGGAGAGGAACATTTCAAGGACTTTGGCTAGAACATAAAATGACAATCATTGACTCAAGGTCAGGAAAAAATAAGGGCAAATACAACCAGAGGTTAAGCATAAGGCGCTTGATTGCATAAAATCTGTCAGTTAGAGAAATAATATAGTTGCTTTCAAAACTATCAAGGGCTCTAACTATACCCTTGCAGAAATAAAAAGAGGGCCAGATTGTCACCAGGTGTCTCAAATTATCATTACTATTGCTACTTCTTCTATAGTCATTATTACCCCTAAACAGCTAAGCTCCTATTTCCCTTAATTACTCTAAATACTTCTACCTTGAGTGAATCATATAGAAAGCTCCACTATAAAGTGACAAAGCTTTGAGTACTGCCTGTGTGCCAGCTAATACCACAATAATATTGGTACCTAATCATTTCAATTACCGACTTCCTTCTCCCCTAGGAGTAACCGTACAGAAGAACAAAATATAATTACATTGGCACTCCTGCTATTGTACATCTACTTTCTCTGCAATTCTCCAGTGCTATTTACTACAAGGCTGTGCCTACTAATAGGGATTTCTCCAGTGTACAGACATGCAAGAATCAAAATATCATAATTATAATACCTTGCCTTCTTAGGCAACTCATTTAAGGCATTCCAATATTTTAATAACATTAAAATAAACTTTATGACATTCATGGGAATTGTTCTTCACATATCATGGATACAGATGCTGAATTACCAGTGACAGCGCACCAAACCACTGGCAGAAGTAGGAAAGTACAGTGGAGTCTTGGGTCCCAAAGATCCAACGCTGATTTTCTCAGATGTTTTCTCCCCCTCACATTAATTAAAAAATATTGCCTACACTGAAAGATCTCAGTTCAGGAGTCCAAATAAGTACGTACAGCTACTAACACAGCTTAATTTTCTAAGTTGCCAAGAACACATGTTGCTGTGACCTGGTCTCACAAAACAGGAATACCAGGCAAAAAATCACCTCCATATATTGAATTCATTTAATACCCCTTTGTGATATAATACAGGTTTTTCTTATGAATCAGTACAGTCTTACAATAAAGTATGACAACAGGATAGAAAATCTTACATCCCAATGTAATCCAAGGAGTGAGCTGAACACTGGAAAAGTAATTTATTTCAAACACCCACCAGAGCCTTGAAAGAACCTCCCTCCCTATAATACCACTGTACCATGGCAAAGGGGAGAATGAAAACTGTGCAGGCAACACCAACACACAGAAGTACAGTTACATGGTGGTTCTTTGACGAAGGACATGCACTTCTGCAAAACTCACTGGAAACACAGGCAAAGATACAGATTCATCCCACTCCTGAAAGCACCATAAACTGGAAAGCACTGTTGTAGCGATCTGTATTATATGCACACAATTTTCTCTCAACATACAAAACAGTTGGCTACGTGCTTACTTTTCCATTTAAATTGACTTTGTAATAGCCTGAACATGAGAGGAAAGCAAGTACAGAGCCCAAAAATTTGTTCAGTCATGATCACTTTACTACTTCTCTTAATTTCTTTCCTTTAGTGCCTCATATAATGGAGGAGATTTTGCACAAACTACAGCTCCACTCTGGAACAAAAGCTGTTTTCTCAGAGTTCAAAAGAGCATGAATGCTTAGTTATAATAAAAGAGGGGCTCTGCTTTCTGAGCTTGGTGAAGAGGGTGAAATCGGAGGCGTTCCATATCTACGCTCGCTTTCAGAGATGACAAGCAGTTCCCCAGGGGCTCTGTGAAACACATGGCAGGCAGGGCTCCTTACGTGGGGCATGCCTGGGGGTTGCCTGGGAGATATGATGAATACATGCATTTTGTGGATGTTCTGATCCCAAGAGTCCTTTGACCAGTTCTACACACTAAGTGTCACCTCCTGCCTTCTGGATACGATAACATAACCTCAGAGCAGAGAAGCACTCTGCCTGTCACTGCTATAGCTGGGATTTGCTGTTGAAATCCAACAGGCACAAATCATGCAAAACGCTTAGATGGCTATTATAAATTTTACACAGCAAAACATGCTTTCCATAATGTATCTGTGAAAACACTCCCAAACTCTTCAGTGAGAATCTTAATCTGTCTCTCTTAAAAACAGAAAAAACTGCTCTGTATGCTCCCTAGGAAAAAAGGATCGTATTTGTTGTCTTCTGCTCATTTTCCCACTTGAAAGGAGCCATATTTTCAAAAATCCAATGGATTTTTGAATCCTATGGGAGCCAGAAGATGTGCTAGCTACTATTTTTACTCACATGAAAGCCCTGGGCCCTCTAATATCACCTGTATAACATACTACTATGTGCCATGCACGCGACTCACTTCCCATGAGCAGCATCAACAATCAGGTAAAATCACAACAGCAATTTTAACATTAGCATTAACGTACGCATACAGTTTACACATAGCAATGTTTCAAAAATAACAATGTTCTAAAAATAACAATGTGTCAAAAATAACTCCTCATTTATTAACTACAACTTTTGTTTAGTGCCACCACACTTTTCTGTCATCTCTCTACTCATTACATTTTCTAGAAATTTAATTTGTGACAACCTGTACTTTTCCATGCATGGCAAGGGATACATTTTAGCTAACAAGCAATGAATAAACCTGTCACCTGCCCAAATTTCTGTTCTCCTTAACACTACAAAATGCTCATGTTAAGAGGCATTTGATACTTTTCTGAAGAGAAAAAGATGTATTTTTAAAGATATAAAAACTGCCCTGCAAAATAATCAGTTTGCAAAAGCAAATCTTTAAATTTTAATACATTCATTAATATCCTGCCCTTCACAGTAATTTCTGTTATCTAAAACAGACTGTGCTGCTCAGAAAATCTCTCAAAAAGAAGCAAGAGTAGTTAGCACAACTACACACATGTATTTCATGGGAATCCATTCAGTACTCTTAATATTCCTTCAACTGGAGATACAAGCAAGAGTTCAGAGTTTGCACTTCTTGTCTTACTCAAAATTGAATTCTATTAATCTGCATTATGTTAATTGATGATGTTTAAAGCTAAAGTGTAGATTAGAGTGAAAGCTCAGATGTTTCAGCAGTCCTATATTGTAATGCTGTCCTTGGGTTTTAAAAAGAAGGAAGGATTTGGAGAATTCACTTTTAGCCTAAGTTTTCAAATACCCAAGAAGCTTGGATTTCATCCTATCAGAAGAGTCTGCAATACTCATTTTACTTAGATAAACAGGGAGATTCCTGCTTACAAAAGACAATGCGTTCAAGATGAAGACTTCCATTTATACTGTTACTATAGTATAAATACTATTTGTATTATTTAGTATAAATACTATAAGTAGCAGCCAAGTTAATAAGTGCTATTTGTTAGTTTAACTATTAAAAAATGCAGCTAACTAAAGTCTGCTGGAAAGTGTATTTCCATATAGTTCCAATAAACAGTCTGTCTTCCCAACATCCACAGCTTAAGAATTTTCCTAATATTTAGCAATGTTGCAAAGGGTAGAAGAGGATGCAAAACATAATTTTGCAACTGCCACATAATTCTTCAGCACTATCACTCCCTTCCACTCAACTTGATTCTGCCTAATGTTAAAGATGAAAAGAGCAAACCCATCCATTATCACAGGCCTTGTTCAGCATCTCTATAATTTTAAGTACTTTTATGTGACACAAGTGCATGTAGGAAAAAAGTTGGATTTGTTTCCACTTATACACTGTTACATAAACATTTAAGGTCTTTTTCTCACTACTACTCCCGGGACAAAGAAAACGAGGAGTTTGGTTGGGATGTGTCTTTAGCGAGTATTGCTTGATGAGAAATCACTAAACTATATTTGAATATTCACATAGGATGGAGCAGTCCCTCCAAGCAGAATGACTGCAGGTCATTTCATAGTGGGGCACTTTCCTTGGTGGCAGATGTGCTTTAAAACTTACTCAAAGGCAGGTCTGATGTGCATGTCCCACTCCACAAATTAATGCCCTGGCCACTTGACTTTTGCTTAAAAGGAAGAACTAGTCTGAAAAATTATGCTAAAATGAAGTTGAATTCTCAAGTAGTTTCAAATGCCTGAATAAAGCTGGTGACTAAAAAGGCACTGTGGTGGTATATTGACATTTGTTGAAAGAACTGTATACAAGAAACTGTTGGAGCCAGTCCAAGGAAGTCATGCATAATTGATCAGGTATCAGCTTTGGAAGGTGAACGTCACTCAGGTTATAAAGATGTTTTTCCATAGACCTGTTGACAGTGTAACATGACTATATATGATTGACGTATTTAACAGAAAATTGAGTTTCATATCAAATTATAGAAGAATATAATTGTAATTGTATTATTTAACAGCTACATTAATAACTGGTTCTGCTGCAAGAATATGCTATCTATGTAATCTATTTAGTCTTCATGTACAGTATCTGAATAAATAACTTACACAATGCTACCTAATCAAGGACTCTGGTCAAGCAGAAGACACATTAAGTTTAGTACTTCCCACTATCTCAGACATTTTTTTAGCTGTCCGGATACTAAGAATCCGTCAGGTAAATAGAACTTAGTACTGTTTGGAATGGGTAGGATTTGTCAATAAAGGAATCCAGCTTACCTTGGAGCAACACTGGGCTTAGGTACTCTCATTTCAGGGAAATGAAAAGATAGAGCGTGATACTAAGTGCCAGGAGGAGCATGGTAAAGAAAATTATAAATTCTATCAGGGAACCCAGTAAAAACATTGGAAATCATCACCACTGGTCTCTTTTTTTCAGTATTCATCTGAGTATTATTGACCTGAGAAAGATTAGTATGAGCAAGGAGTTTAGATGCGGCATCAAAAGAAAGCTGCTGATACAGCACTGACTAATGCAAACGCTATACATGAGCTACAGAAAATCAAGAGATTGGTCACAGGAAAAGGCTGAAGATAGGAGGCTTTCACCATATCAACACAACTGGCTTACAAAAATCACAAAAAAGATTTTATTACTGTACTGGAACTAACTTGATATTCACCAGGGGCTACACCACTGAATCACCTGTACCACATTTCCAGCATGGTTAACAAGAGAACAGAAATAAATAGTGACAGTGTCAGACATTTAGCTGGAGGTAGAAGAATGGGTTGGTAAACTTGCAAACATTTGAACTGACCTGGAACAAGAGACAGCAAAACAAATGGTATTATTACGAATAGTGAAACATGATCTGCAGCGTATGAACTCCTGGATTAAAAACTCAAACTGTTACAGTGAGAAAACCAAATAAATATTAATACAATAGTTTGCTTTATCATATTAAAATCTACTGCAGCTTGCTCATTAACTACCAGTGGTCTAGTTATTTAACAGCGGTGCCTCACCTATTTGTCATGCATAAAAGCATTTCTTTTGTTTAATTTCCTTTTTACGCCTTTAGGAAGGGACACAAAAAATTACTTAATAGTTTATGTCACTCTCTAAAAATTGTCTATAGCTTAAAAACTAAAATCATGGTATTAAATCTATGCTGGGTGATGGAATATTATTCTTAATATGTGCAAAGCTTAAAACTATATTGAATGAAAGCTGTTGGTATAAAAATACAAAAAAATGTCTCAGAGAAGCAAGTCTTAGCCTTGATCAAATCTATCAAGTTTTCTTTGCTATTTTAAGTGAAATAAAGATGTGTCTCCTAAACTAATCAGATGCTTCTGGGATCCTTCAAAACATGTGATTTTGAAGGAAAATCTCTACAAACCAGGTAAATAGACTGCAAATCCCATTGACACTTCACAATCGACATACTTCCTCTTCCAAAAATACCCCAAAAGTCCCTCAAATAGAAAAATCATTGAATGCCTTAATTCAGTACTTAGCAATAAAGAAAAGTTTTATGAAAATGAAACTGCTGAGATACCAAAAAGGATTAAGTAAAATTCTCGGTAATAAAAGGTTACTTGATTCATTTCTTTGATTTCAGCATTTCAAGTTAAAAGTCTTTAGTTCTAATTTCCAAAAAGTTTTGATTTCATATAAACAGTAGGTTGTCAAATTGCCCTTTAGTGTCATTTCTTTATATCACACTGTTAACTTCCAGTGAAATCTCATTAGAGATGGATTTTCCAGCAGCACTATATAGTTCAAACATTCAGCCACGCAGCATATTTAATATAAGAGCCACCCTATTAAGGCAGATGATTAAAACATGTATGTATCCACTAGATTTTATGGCATATCTGCTTTAAGATCTGCAGCAAAACCAGCAATGGAGTGAAACTTAGTACAGTTTTAGAACATGCTTTAATGACTCCCCAGAAAGTAACCTTCTCCATACAACTGGCTGAGGCTGGGCAGCCTGAGTGGATATCTGCTGGCAGGACTCAGACACTGGGTAACAGTGAAACAAAAGACAGTGATGCCTCTTTTGGAAACAGGCATATTCCCTACTCATTCATTACTTCGAAATTTAGGGAAGAGATTAATATAAAATTGCTTCATTACTAATGAAAAGAAGAAGGAAAAAAAGACAAAGAAGGATTTCAAATGCATACAATTATACTCCAGTTTCAGACACATAGAAGTTGAGGGAAAAGTTACAGAAAAATAGCACATACTATTGTAATGCAAAATACTGCAGTAATTTATGCTAGGAACCAGTGAGGTCAAGTACCACATTAGATAGGAGGGCCTGTTCACTAAAGCCTTCCTTCGCTGGTGGAAGAAGTCTTTTCCACACATTTACAGATCATACAGCAGACTAATAGCCACAAAATGCTGCCATCCAGCTTGTCCGTCTAATACCTTTTAAAAAACCAAAAAATAAAAAAAAAAGGCTGGTTTATCATGGAAATGAAAATTCCTCGTGGAGACAGAAAGTCTACCCAAAAGTAGGCAGCAAATTAACTGACACATAGAAGTTGACATTCTGCACCAGTATCTGCTAAGGATGACCACCTCTTCCTTGCAGAGTCCTGCTGGCCTGGGAAGAGCCAGTGAGAAGCAGAGCAAGTTTCCCTCCAGGCTTAAATCTTTACCCAACCCCCCCACCCACCCAGCGGCAGGGCTGCTACATTTCCCTTGACTATCCTCTAACATAGACTTGAGATGATGGCATTAACATGACGCGGCACAAACCAGCCAGAAAATTGTATGACTTGGGGTGGGGATGGAGGAGGCCTCTACCAAACACCTGGCCCAGGAGCAGGAGTGACAGTCATCCTGTAGCTGCCTCCTGACAACAGCCTATTTTTTTAAACAAGTACAAAAACATGTGCTGCTATTAAGGTGAAAAGATCCTGCTCTGAATGCTTTGTAATCCATAGTCTTGAGACATCCATGTACTGCTATCCAAGACAGGATTTTATAATTTATTTTAGGAATAATAAAAGCTACTACCTGTTCTTCAGAAGAGAGGATTATATAAGAAAATATAATCACATTTTATATGCAGGACATAACAAAGAGAATTCAGACTTTCAGCTGGCTGGGTAAGCAGTGAGCTGTAGTGACTCCATTAAATACAATCCATTAAGTACATCCTTGAACAAAACCACTCCTGGAAACACTACTCTCTTGAATAAGCATAAGGTAATACTTTGTGTTTGCACACAGAAGTGATATTTTCCTATTGGCAACAATACTACTGTAGAATTTTAAATTATTTTTTTAAAAGCATTTTCAAAGGGGGTGTTTCTTTAAAAAGTTATTTTCTAAAAGCCAAAGGTGGTATCTGTTCATATTTAAAATATAACTAAGCCAAAATAAATGTGGAAAAATATGAAGACTAAAGGATGGTAAGAACTCATTCTACTTCCAATTACTTTTTGTGATACAGCTAAAATTTAATTCAGCAGGTGAATTTCATTCAGACTTTAGAAGCAAGGAGCTCCTTCTAACACAAGGATAATCTTTTGCATTCAGCAAAAGATTAAACCAAAATTAGCTTTCTGTATCAACTACAAAGACTGACAATATAAATACGTGCATCAATGGATAAATCCAGTTCTCACAACAACAAAAATCCCCTATAAAAAGGCATATGTATTCGTGTGTATTTTTTATTTTGCCGCTAACAAGAAATCTGATTATTAACCAACTATAACATTATATAACATCTCTGATATCCTGTGATCAAATACCTCTGAACATGATGAAAATTAAGTGATCCCAGCGGCAAACTTTTACCTTTCTCCCACTCTAGTGGATCATTCCAAAGTTTTCTTGTGTATTTTCAAAAGAAAAAATTAAATACCATTTGTCATTATATTGTACATACTGAAACTGTATTGTATATACTGAAAACTTAAGTGGCATACAAACCAGAAAAAAAGGAAAAAAAATCTTCTTTTCATGCCACGAGAGTAAGGTTGATCCAGATCGTTTTGAACCTTGCTTTGCAATGCTTTTGCAAACTTAAAAAGCATTATTGCTTTGAGGAAATAACTACTACTGCACATGGGAGAAATGCAACGTGCACGTGGGCTTAGACTCTGCAGTGCAGCTCTTCGGGGTTGAAAGATACTGAAAGTAACTAGAAGGAAAAGAACTGCTTTATAACAAGTTTCTGTAAACTTCAGAGCAAACATAGCATTGAATAAAAATGCAAAAGGACAAGAAAGAATGTGGGCCACTGATCCTTTAAAACAGGATACAAAAGGAGACATGCTACTTGTCACATGTAATTTCAACATGAATATTAATGTACGTTTTGAGAAAAAAATACAAGGAATCCCAAATAGCTCCATAATGACATATTTTTATCATTACATACTAAAATAGGAAACTTCTTAATAAAAAAGTATTTATGCAGGCCTTAAATAATAAGGTTTGCACATAGTGTCTGGTGAAAACAGTGCAAATCAATCATGTTGCAAGACTATACTGCCTAAGTCTAAGTTTTAATAGTCCAATAGCCTGAGAAGTGCTGTGAGCACCCTGCCTGATGCGGTTCATTGTTGTTCTAAACTGAAAGTTATATATGAGCGCAAAAAGGTCACATATATGAATTTACTAGTATCAGTCACACTGCAGATGAAATCACCAACACCCAGCCAGGCTCATTAGCCTACAGAGCTCTAATATAATTTTTTATTTCTTAATATAAATTGCAGGAAGCGAATACAGTCCTTAGATTTTTTTGTTTTATGACTATTTGGTATTAGTTTATGTTAGAAAGACTGGAGCTTAAAGGTGTGAAATCAGAAGTTATACTACTCATACTGCAAATTAAATCAGCCCTAGAATGCTGCTTTTGAGTTTTAGCCGAAATTAACTTCTAGAGCAAAGTTTGTGAGTAATTCTAATTAACTTCAAAACATTAACGTCATATATGATTCATTATAAGCATCCAACCCAGAAGCAACTAAAAATATTGCACAAAATAATTGCAGCATGTTCATATCCTCATAAAAATATTTTATCATCAAATCAAAATTGCTGAAAAGTTGAAGTGAAGACGACTGAGCATAGGAATCAGGAAGAGGTGACCTCACTCTTAAAGATTTAACTTTTTTTATGTTGCCTTGGACAAACAATGAACCACCTATGCCTTAGTTTAATTCTTCTCTAATAATGATCACATATATCAATCACAAATTCTGTATGTTATACATATATGCCATAAATATAGAGTAACAATTGTCAACATACTTCAAGAAACACAAAAGTATCATCAGCTTATGTAAAAAATTAATGCTATAGTAGCAGGGCAATAAAGTACATTATTTTTAATTCAAACAGAAAATATTCAGGTTTGAGATGAGAAGTGTTCATTGTAAATTAGATATAAAAGTTGAGGATAGGTGCAAAAGTACCTGGAATTCTGAGACCTCCCGAATATGTTTTTCTTTGATTCACTCTTAAATTTACGTATACCTATGCTAACCCTTCTCAATTTCAGTGAAGAAAGAATTACGCTTCAAGTTTTCCTCCCTTGAAATAAAAGACTTGCAGAACTGAATTACAGCCCCCTGAAAACAGAGATTTAATAGAACCATCAAAAGGACCACAGCTGCACTATTGGATACCACCCTAATTAATATTACATAATCCATACAACACATGTGATCAATTTAGAGGTCCCAGGCGGTTCTTAAGTGAATGAATGCAATTTGTAAGCTCTGCTCTGTCACTTCCACTTAGAGCAGAAGTGTCTACATTTCATATTACATTGTAATGCATGCTGTAAGCCTCTATCAGAACTCCAATTACTCATATAATGATCAAGTTCCACAGACATAATTAGGAAATGGGGAAGACAGGACCCGTAAAATCACGAGATGATGGCAGAGGAAAGGTAGGGAGAAGGGTAGGAAAAAAAGTTACCAAAAGGGTCAGGTATAACCTACTTGGAAAGGCTACAGTTATTGGCTATTGGTTGGCACTGTGAGCAGGAATTTGTCAAAATCTGCTTTACTTTAGGGTTATTTTGCATGAAGTGGAAAAATGTAGCAGCTTAAGCTGTATACTTTAAAGGAAAATTAGGTGTTGAATCTGGGAAAACTTCCACAGAAAGCTTTCTGCATGTCTTATTTCCTATGCCTATTATATTACAGTGGTTAAAAGGAAGTACAGTTTCAGTCCTTTAGTGGTTCACCTTTAAAAAGAAGAAATATGTATAAATTCAGTGCTGATTGGCTTTGATCAGAAAATGAACTTGCCTTACTAAAGCATAAGCAAGAGCTGCAGTTCTCACAGTAAATTTTATAAATTCCAAAATTTGAACTACTGAACTGTAGCCCCATTTAGAAAGACTAAAAGGTTACGCTTAGTTAAGCTTGAAACCTGTCTCCATAGCAGAAACTGGAAAACTGAAATGTAACAGACCTGAGATCTTCCTAATAGGATAAGCTTCTCATTTAAAAAAACAGATGCAACAGGAATGGATTCATTTTGGCAAACTTTTTAATTAAACAACAAAATAAGTGTGGAAGCACTTTTAAAACCTATTTAGAAATCTCCCAAAAAAGATTATATGGAATGAAGGAAGATTTGGAAATGTCTAAATTTCACAGAAAAGAAAGCTTACAAGCCATTTTTTGCTAGCGAATCAAATCCAAACACTACCACCAAGGAAATCTCTAAGACAATTACATTTTGTCCCCAGCCAGACTTTACATTCAAGTAACATTGTTTTGAAATAATGCCACTTACAGCACAAGTCTGGGAAGGAAGGTTGTGGGCTGGCAACCCTGGCTCTGATATGTGCACAAAAATCTCATACACAGCTATTAACCTTTTTTTACAAAGTATAATACATACTTTATAAGATGCTGAAACAATTAATGTAATTTAAAAATCATCTAGTATTGCCTACAGAATAGTAAATCTTATCCAGAACTAAAATAAATCAGATTTAATGTTTTAGAGTAAATATATATGAAAAAAGATACTATAATTACACTCACTAAATATGGCTCCAGATAATTATTATGCCAGCTTTCATTGAAAGAAAAAAATAAAAATGAAAGAAGGGAAGAAAACCATTTTAGGAAGGGGAGGGGAAAAGCCAGGGCAGTGACGTTAGCAATGTTCCATTATGTCCTTATTTAATTCTGTGGCAAAGATCCCATTGACTTCAATGAGAGTACGATTTGGCAGGAAAGAGACAAGCAGAATTAAATAGTTTCAAAACAATTTTAATATACTGTTTTCCTTTCTCAACTGACAAGCCCATTCCCCCCCCCCCCCCCCCCTTTTTATTGTTGTTGTTGCAGTTCCTGGACTTCAGTAGAGAAAGTGGTTCTTCAGCAGCCTCCGAAATGCTGGATTTTGTGCAGAGAAAATGCACCAAGGCCCATCATGCATGGAAGATCATAATAATTAAAGTAAAAATGTATTTAGCGACAGTGCGGTTAATGTGAGTGAAGTGTAAAACCGGAAATGGAAATCTGCACAGTGTGATTGGTTAATAACAACCATCACTCATAATGTTTATGCTGATCAAAATCGGAAAGCAAGAAGAGAGAAACAAAGGAAAAAAAATGCAAGTGAAAAACTGCATGTTATGGAAGTATCAAACCTCCTGTGAAGTAAATAACTGAAATGATTACTAATCAGTCTAATATTTTTAAAAACAGATCTTTCAGAGAGAAGGCAGAGCATTGCACCAACTATTATATATAAAATGAATTCCAACATCTCAAATACAGAAAGTTTTAGATGTTTCATTACTCTAGAAAATGGATGTTAACTACTGTGGCAACGTAGATGGCAATAGGCAGCAATTATAAAGAGAAAATGGTCAGAGAAACACTTCTTTTTTCCACTACCCTGAATTATTTATTAGAAAAACCCGTCTCAAGGAAAAAAGATTTCCACAACACCGTTGCAGGTATTTTATACCTTGCGTTATTCCATGTAATGAGTTACTTCACCACCCGTCCGTCACAGGGTGCCACAAGCAGCCGTCCCCACTGCCCCGACCCACAGGGGCTGCGCACCCCCACAGCCAGGCCCGTGCAGCGCAGGCGCCTTGCTCTGTTACACTCGGCTCTATTCCACAGCTAATCTTTTTACAATGAACTTAATCCAGTTAACGGCAAAGAATGGTGAAACGTCAGAATAATTGGATAACAGCCCGAGATTCTGTAATTATTTCATTACAGCAGCAGACACTGTTTAAAGCAGGGGACGCCCACCAGCACTGACGGGCCGCGGCAGCCCTTGGCCGCTCCCTGCCTACGCTCCTGAGGGTGACCAGCATAAGAACACCGGCGGCCTCACAGAAATTAAAACCATATTCAGGACAAATTTAATTTGCATTACGTTTTTGTTAACTACAAGCCAAGTAGCTTACCTTACCAGCTTTGGGATACTACACAATATCCCAACACACTTGTCTTTCTCTCATGTTTTCTACAATCTCTTCAGCTTTGGTTCCTCAGCAGCCCTGGGACAACCCAGTTCACCTTCCCTCCTTTTTGTCCCTTTGCTCTCAGCTGTGCACCCTCCACAAAGAGGAGGGGAATGCCCTGGCCGCAGTGCCGGCTGGGCTGGGAGCCAGCACCCTGCCAGGGTCCGGCACCTGAGGGGAGCGGAGAGGCAGCAGGGCCTCCCCAGGGAGGAGCAGCTCTGCATGGGGACCCAGCCGCACCCGCAGGGACACAGTGGCCAGGACAGCAGCTGCAAAGCCTTTGGACCCCACTCTGCACCACCCGGTCTCTGCTGAGAGAAGGAAGCACGCTGCCCTGCGTGGTACTGCCACGCGACCGCTCGGCCTTCTGAGGAGATCAGTATAGGAGAGTAAAGATGGCCTGGGCACAGCCACGTATGTGAGGTCCCACGTCAGAGTCAGATACTTTTCCATGGCTCCTTGATCTTCCTACCAGTTTTATCAGAAGCTCAGTTCAGGGGAAGATGGACAGTGGGAGTATTCAGGAATGGAAAACAACACTTCTATTGAGAAGAGTGTTGTTTAAAATGTATAATAAAATAGGCCGCAATATTTCCATGGCTATCGCCTAATACTGACCAAAATATTTATAGATGAAGTGCCCTCTCAGATCTCTACCATCACAAGTCTCTATGCCACATGCACCGGTACGCCAGAGGCGATAAAGCCAGATGGGAGGTGTCTGATCCTCACTCGTGTGGACCAACAGTGACACCTGGGGGAGAGAGAGGTGGGATGAGCAGAGTTTACTCCATTTCCTCAGGTACCAGGAGCAGCTGAGCAGATCATCTGTAACCAACCACCCACCCTACACACCTGCCCTTTCACCCCTTGATGAATTCTAACTTATTTTTAAAAAGTAACTGACTTCTTAAATTTCAAGCTCTGGCCAGCTATTGCCAGTGGATCTGAGTATCTTGTGTTCAAATGCGGAGTGGTGTTGGCTTGCCATGAGGGGCCAGTGAGGTCATCCAGCACCGTTTCACACCCAAAATAAGAAAAGCACGTAGATATTTATATTCTTATGATTGGTAACGCAAATTTTAAACTTTGCTTATTACAGGTGTAAGATTCTTTTCACAAAAACATTTATATTTCCTTAAAAGGAAATAAGGAGCCATGAGAGGAATTATAGTATCATTTTGGACTAAAATAATAAGATTTTACAAAGAAAGAATTAGATTTTTAAAAAGGTTTTTTTAGGATTTAAAACTCCTCATGACAAAACTCTGTTGTTTGTTTTCACTACAGAGTGAAAATGCAAACCCAATGGTGCAGTCAACAAAGGAATAAACGACCTCCCACATTTTCTTCTTCCTTCCTCCCCATCTGCACCAGCTTCTCAACTCCCACACTTGACTTCTTGCCTCCCTTCTGAACAACCTGCCTCCCTGACCACAGTGTCACTATTTATTTATTCATTCTTATCTTCAGGGCAAAGGGCTGGAGAGGGTTCCTGCCTGCACTGAATTATCCCCCCCACTTTCCTCCACTGTGATGGAGGAAGCGAGGTGGCTTCAGTGGACCTGGAGATGGGAATCTCAGCAGTGTCCTCTCCCCACAGTGCTGTTGTGGTTGGTGCAGGCCGAGCACGCCGGTGGGGCAGTGGCAGCTTCTGCAGCCTCGCACACATTAGAAATAAGAAAGTGAATGAGCAGTTTCAGTTAGTCACTGGAGTTGCTTCACTCCGTGGGTGGCCCTAACGATAAGGTCTAATTCTCTGAAAATAAACTGTAGACCTTGAACAACTATTTCAGCATTCCAATGAATTGCAGAGATACCTGTGATAACACATTGTCATCTCAAATGTTTATCTTGTGTTACTACAAATCTGATTAACAAAAATCATAGCGAATTTCTCAGTATAAGTTAACTTGACAACAGCAGTTTCCTTCTCTCTGATTTCATTTGCTGTCCATAGCTCAAAGCTATGTTTGTTTCAGGGGTTTTGCATAAAGCATTTAATTTTTTTTCTGTTTTCAAGTGAATACCAAATGGCTCTCAGGAGCCATTACTTTTTTCAACTCAAACTGTTCAGGAGAATATTTTTGTACAAGCACTTGAGAGAAGTGGCTCATTACAAACCTGCAACAATTTTTTTCCTCCAACACCTATTTCCTCTCCCTTATATGACTATTCTGCTTTTTCCTCTCTGCAGAAATACACTGTTCTACAATTCCAGACCATTGACTAGACGAACTCATGAGATCAGCATTTCGGGGCAGGTTTATGGTGCTGCTTAAGTTGCATTACATGACATCAGAAGGGACCTGAGCAGAGCACCCCTCCAAGAACAACAACCACAGCCAGCAGACAGTGCTGCAGCTCTTCCCCTTCACAGCCATGTGAGCTGGACACAGCGGGGAGGTGAGCCTCACCACAGGTGCTTATGGCACACAGGGCTTGCAGAAAGGATAGGCCGTGGCATAGGACTGAATATAAGCAAGAGAAGTGTGAGGAGAAAGCTACTAAAAGATCGATGCTTACATACAGTAGGAAGTAGCTGACAGGTTGTGCTGCTTATTGCTGTAGCAGCAACGTGCAAAAGCCTTTGTTCCTCCTGAAGATAATTTTCTTGTTTTAAGACTGCGTCTTCCATAAACTTACGGTTAGGAAGCAGAAACCAATGCAGGTAGTTAAAAAGTTTCCCAGACAGAATTGGTGATTTTATTTTGCATGAAGCAGTAATAGTAAGGAATCTCAAATCACTAATAAGAAAGTTGACTGTTTCTGAAGCATGACTCAAAAATTTGAATTACTGAACATGTTTCATGTAATCAGTGTAGAGGAGATAGAATAAGGAAATCTACTTGAACTAATGTATTGATATACCTGTAAGAAGTTGCAAATTTCAGATCTCATTTCACCTTAGGAGAAGAGTACATCTCAGAAATGGTGACCATGTGGTTACTCGTAGCAGCAAATCAAACTGTCACACTCTTGTGTGTCACCAAACACACACACAGACAAGTAAGCAGACATAATCTTGCTGCTCTCTAGATCTCTTCTTGACATCAACACTTCTCACATACTGCAAGAATGAAATCCTGCTGCAGTCATGCTAACAGTACACAGTCATTTCAGCTAATCTAGCCAAACACAAAGCTGAATCCTTCCTGATGAAAACAATCATAATATTTTGCCTGTACCTTAGGATATTTCCCACTTGAATGCAAATAAAGGAAACAGTCAACAAATCAGAACAAAAGAAGATAGGGAGTATTTATGCCATGATAAGGACTGGAAGAATACATATGAATGAAATGCTGAAGCTGAGTGGAACAACATCTGTCAGATAACAATCTTACAAGCTTCCTTACAAAATAAGGAACGGACTGAACAACACTGTATAATAATCAGGACTGGAAATTCCAAGCACTATTACAATGTATCCACGCCCTGTAAGTTCAGAGTATACTTTTACAAAACAGCTTATTAAACAATATTTCCCTTTAATCATATATACAAAGAGCCCATAAAGTGAGAGAAGTGTGGTGCAAACTTAGTGAATCAACCCCCCAAACCATAAAAGGGCATACTTTTTTGCACACTTTTTAGTCATTCACACTCAGAATGTATTAAGACTGCTGTAACTCACGTGGCTGATGTGTTGTAATTATTAGGGAGTCCCAAAAAGCTACTGGTCAGGGAACAACTGAAAGTCCTGAAAATTTTAATCATTAATAATAAATGATCCAAATGCTATTGCATTATTAAAGCTAGAAAGAGTCATGGGATCAATAGGAAACAAACCGTAATTATAAAACACTGAATCCTTAAATTCATAACTAATGAAAACCAAAACATTCTGCAGGCATGGATCACTCCATATACTGTAGGAATAGACAAATTCAATGGCCTTTTGAAAAATTATATTTGTAAGGTAGAGCTGCATATAAAAAATAAATTAAAAAAAAAGTATAAGGACTCCTCTTTCCTACAGTTGATGAGAAAATAAGGTTTGTCCTTAAAATGGTCACCCTGTTGTCAACAGGTTTTACAGTGTTGTCAGGGCAGAGTACTGCATTTTTTGAACAGAAGACAAGCGATTTAAACTCTTGGCCAGTCTAGACCATGGGAGCCACAAATCCACTGGACCAAGATTCACTGGCAGACTTGTGGCCTCCTGGGTGGCCTACATCTATTTTACCAGCATCGGTGGACACTGCAGATCAAGAAACTGTTATACGGTAGAGAAGGAGAGACAGCACATGCATGCACATGTGTTTGCAGGGGTGCACAGAAAGACAGGTCTAGTCTTTAGCCCTACATTTTCTTTAATTGAATGGAATGAATTTTCAAATGCTTCCATGCACTTAGAAATTTAGTTAGTTGTGAAATATGCTGAAGAGTTTCAAAGTGTTCTTTGATATAAATAAAATCATTTATTGTGAAAGATGTCAGCAGTATTGTATTTTATTTTTATACAAAATGTTGCAAATGTTCTCTAACAAATTTTAGTGAAGACGGATCACTATTCTAAAAGGATGAAATGGACAAGGGGAAAAATAAATATAAGTAGAGGCCAGAGCCTGATATAGCTGAAGTTAAAAAGAGAGACCTCATTTTTCTTTCCATCCTGAACATTACAGCTGTAACAGCTTTATTACTACAGCTTTATATATGTTTACATTTTTTGCTGATTGTTGGCATTACAGCCACATCTGGTATCATTTTTCTTAACTTGCCTTATTACCGTTTGTAACGTGTTTCCCCCCACTCCCTGAGCCTCTCAAGGATCAATCTTGCCTTGCCATTCCACCCCGTCTTGCCCTCCTACCTTCTCCTCTAAGTGTCATAATTTCCAAGACCTTCTTTCAAGAGGTAATGACAACATGAACAAATCTTTTTCACTCCTCTTTTTTTTCTTTCCTCTGTTTTTTTTTTAAATAAGGAAGAATGCAAATGGAAGGGCTGATTTGATAGCCTGACTGTTTGGCTGTGCTAGCTCCACTCTTATAACCCTAATTCCAACTCCCACTCTGATCTGCTAGCCAAACAACATATTTAATTTTATCATGCTGGTAGTACCAGGCCCAGATAACTGTTTCGCTGGCAGCGTTTTCCTAAACTGACCCTATGGCCAATATCTCAGCTTCCACAGCTTAAAATAAATGTCAGGCTGCAGAGTACAAATTTATCACCTGGGAGAAACCCCCCTCCTTCATTCAGCACTGAGTTATGGGGAAGCTGCCGTCCTCTGAAGCACGTCCACATCAAAGAAAAATTACAGGTCCTCCTTTCCTTCTTCCATGTTTCTAGTTTCAAGTAATTAACAATCTGTGACATTTGCACATTTTCACACTAATTGAGAACATACAAAATAAACTTTTATCTTAAGTACAGTTTTAAAACCTGAGGGAATCTTCCATTCCTGCTATTAATGAAAAACAAAGTTCTGGATTTTTTAGGGTTGGAGGAGTCAAATTTGTCATTATAATAGAATATAGCTTCCTTACTGGCTAAAAAAAAATTGTTTAAACTGTCTCAGTTAATCAGAAAATACTTGTTTCACACTAACATTTATACAGGCAAATGAAATGAAATCTTATAGAGCAAAATGAAAATTACATAACTGCCAAAAGAATTGTCAGGGACAGAGCATGGGAAATGTTCCTAATGAAGAAGGCAACAAATCTAAATTTGGAAAGTTTTAGTCTTCTACTGTCCTTGTAGGCATCTAGTAGATATTTATTCTGTTAAGGAAAAAGATATCTAGTTAAAGTAACTGTGTAGGAAAAAAAACCAGCTAATGCTCTCTAGCAAGACTACAGAAAATGGACCACTTTCTTCTGGGATGGTTGTGGTACTGTCTAAAGAGAACTGTCACTTTGGGGTGGACTCGCAACTGTTGGAGAAGGTTGGATTTGGTGGCTAATGGATGAAATCGTAGCATCAGCACATGAAATCAGTAATTCCATCACAAAACTAAGTATTTGTATCACAGTAGAGGCTTGGAGCCTCGGTAAAGGGGAAAGAATCCACTTTGCGATAAGTACCAAGCAAAAGGACCCTCTTCCAAAGACATTCTCATATAAAGGCATACCCTATCAACGTAACAGTTACTGAGCCCACAGAGATTTTCAAGGACTTGACTTCAACGCCAACCTCCCCCATGAGTTGCCCATTACAGAAAATTTACTGAATGGAGAGTAAGGCCATAAATTAAGAAAAATTTTTAATAACTGAAAATTTAATAGCTTTGTTAATAAATTTTGCTCTATTCTACAGAGTGTTTAAAGGTCAAATAAAATGAATATTTCTAGGGGCATTGAAAAACACAGGTGTGGCTCCTTAGACAGATTTGCTAAAAATGGGTATGTTTGAGGAAGCCTTGAAAGGTGAAGAGAAGACTATTCCGCCTGGGGAAGCTGCAGCATCTCCTTGTGTTCACATCACAGTCAATGCCTGCATTTTGGTTTTTTTCCTCCAAACTGTGGTAATTCCAATGCAGGAAATTACAAATGGAGAGATCTTTTCAGCACAGATTTGTTGACGTTTAATCCCATTTGGAGTGCACTACATAAAGTTTTAATGCTGACACTCTATTTACTCCTGCCACTTAGAGGCACTCATGGTCTTTGAAAAGACGTGTCAGAACAGGCAGGTGTTTTTTATTTCATTTTGACATGCAAGTTTTAAGAAAAAGAAATTATGAGAATGACATTGTCTCTGGTGGTATGTATGGTTTCTAAAGTTGGATATGTGCTGCCAAAACATAACAGATTTCAAAGAATGATGCTTTTTCTTCTTTACATACACCATAATTACGTCTATTTGGTGAGAACTCAGCTCCAAGCATTTTCTTTTCCCTCCACAAACTATTATGGCACTCTTCTACCTATGAAGAAACATTCTTTTTGGCACTTTTGAAAAAGAAGGCGTGAAAAACATAGCGGTCGCTTCCCTTTCCAGTACCAAGGTTTAATAAAAAGTACGTTTTAAGAAAATGGCAACTGTGCACCTATGAAAAAGTTTTGCACTGGAACAGGCCTTTCAGCTTTCCCTTCTGGATCAATAAATGCTTGTAGACTCCTGCAACATCTTCGCCTCCTTGTTTTCTTCCCTGCACCTGCACACCTCCTACTCTAGCAGCACTGAAATAGGTGCCAGCTCAGGCTATCATTCTTGCACTGTATTGAAGTCACTTTAACTCTGGCTGTGCTTGTTTTCAACTGAGGCATTTCACCAGGAAATTGAACATTCAAAGGTTTGTTGTATAGATTTTGGGTTTGAGTATAATATGTATGTTTATAGATAGATATTATACACATGCTATATATAATACATGTTGTATGGTAACATTGCTAAAATGATTAAGAAAAAACCCAAGCGAGTAGAAGCCCTGCATGATTAGCTATTTCACACAGCCTCCAAAAATTTTCAGTGCAGAAAAGGTGTTTCTATGTAGAACTAAGAAAAATAATTTATTTTTTATTAAGATTTTTGTAACTGCCTTTTTATCCAAAGTGTATTTTCTCTTTTCTAACTCCATAATAAGTTTTGTTTATACACAAAAATGAGAAATCATTGGCAGCTCTGGAAGAAAGTAATTATTTTAAATTAAGATAAAAATATGCATATAGCTGATCAAGAGGATGTATTTCCATTTCTCCTTTCTATCCTGTACTTAGGTACCTATAAACCTAGAGACCCAGTTCTCAAGAAAGCAATTAATTATTTTTTAAATAGGACATAAAATCACCAATTCTGGGAACTCAAGTACATCATTTTCCTCCTCTGTTGATACAGGTAGCAAAGCCAGCCATACCATACAGGGGACACTGTGTAGTCCAGAAGCTGGAACTGGATGCTAAGAACAAGACACGTACATTTGCAAGAAACATGTTCCATTTTTCAGGGTTCAAGTTTATGTCTTTCCCTTGACAGAAGGGAGATAGTATTAAATTTTTTTTAATTCTTATAATTGACTGTGCTTTAGAGGGTCATTGGACTTCATGACCTCCAGAGGTCCCTTCCAGCCTAAATTATCCTATAGTTCTAATTAAGATTGTTAGAATTTTTTGTCCTCTTTCTAGCTTTCTAAATTTCAACACAAAAAACTGATGTAAATTCTAACCTAAAATAAACACGTTTTAACTTTTTGTGACAGTTTAAGGATAAAGGTAAGACAAGGTTTCTAGACAGATAAAATATTATTCATTAAACTAATTAGCATAGTCAGGAAAACAAGATTATTTGCCTGACCTGAAGAAGGGTTTGCATTCTCCAAAGCCTGTCTACTTCTTCCAGCTCTACCAGTTAATCTAAAAATAACAAACTTAGGTGTGCCTTAAAAAACTCACATAAGGGATTTATTTCCAAGATGACACCTAAAGAAACACAGCTGTACATGGCTGTGTTGAGCAGCTTTGGGTCAGTACAATCTCAAAACACCGAAGACCAGATGCTTCAAAACACCAGTGACTGAGTCGCTAGCCCCGTTGCCGGGAGTCAGCCCAGACTCACCTCATCTTGCATTCAAACACTGAACGTGCAAACTCTGCTTAGTTTGAAACATCAAAAAAATCTCAGCTTAAATTGACATGGTTTCATAAGGCAGAAATTAAGAAACAAATCAAGTGAAACTTTTGAAACAACTGAGGAAACAGGAAGACTGGCTTTTTTCCCCCTTCTCTCTCTTCTTTTTTTTTTTTTCTTTTCAGAACATACTACATTTAGAAAATTTAGAAAAGAAAATCCAGGTGTATTTAAAGAGAATTGCAGTGAGTATGCAAATTAGTGAAAGAGGAAAAGGATAAACAGGAGGAGGACAGTTAAGACAGTTTTCTCTATGGGGTGTTTAATGTCCCCTGCCTTGGCACAAGCACCAACAGAGATGGAGGAACTACAGCACTACAGTTGAATGCAATCATTCAACTTGCAGTGTAAAAATGTACACAGTTCTGACCTCTTCAAACATTTTTTTCCTGTTGCTTTGCAGTGGATGCATGGTGGTATTTTTTGTTTTACTTTTAACCTTTTAATGAAAATAAAAAGTAAGAGTTACCCCCCTCCCAAAAAGCAGACACTTTTCAGAAAGTCCAGTTATCATGAAATCTAGAAAGCCATTGTGGCTTAGACTAACTGTGCCAACCCTATAAAAGGCAACAGGTGTTGTAAATAAAAAAAAGCTTGGCCTCAGTTCCACATGCCTTGATTATTTATTCTTATTTTCTGAATTAGTGTCTGGAGTTGGACAGATAAAGGACTGGGACAGCAGACAATATAACTGGCTAGTGGTAATGACAGCTGTTATCCATATGCTGACAGAAGGACGACTTTCTTTCTAGCAACTGGGACGAAAAATATGTTTTTCTGTGAGTATCTAAGGATGGATAGGTAAGAATTAGTGGTCCACTGAATAAGAAGTTTCTTACAGTCCCTATAGCAAAAGGAGGTCAAGCTGTTAAATGAGATACTGTATACATTTTCATCAGGATTATAAAGGTTGTGGGGGGTTTTTTGGTTGTTTTTTTTTGAGGGGGGAGAGGAATCTTTCCTCTTAGGGATTAAATGTTTTAAATATCTTAATATTTGTGCACCCAAGGGAATATGAATATTGTACTGACACAGTCCCAACCAATCATGCAATCTAAAGAGCATGCCAAGTCTGGAAGGCATATTGAGCATGTTCTCCGACAATGATATCATAAAGGTTCCTGCAATAGGAAACACATGGCACCAATTCCTCCCATTCCCTAACCTGTACGCATGAAGCTTCATTCAACTCTGATCACTTCAGTGACAAAAATCAAAAGACATTAGGACCTAAAATTAAGAAAATAACCAACTCAGAGTGCTTGAATTTCACACACTAATCCTGTACTGGGATATACATTTTTCCCAAAATCCAGGTGTATTCTCAACTGATAAATAGCATTAGTCTGAAATTCAGCATAACATTTTAGGTTCACTCCTGATGCAAAAACGTAAGGCGTGATCTGGAGTTGTTTATTACCAAGTGTGTGTTGGAAGGGATGACATTAAAGCAAACTCCTTTCTCCAATATAAACATACATATGTTCATTGAAATACTGAAAAATCTGGCAAAAGTATTCTATAAAAGCTAAGTTACCAGATGTAAGTGCTATTGTAGCTGCTACAGCTCTGTGGAAGCACTTAATCATGCTGAGAAATGATGCCTCTTCCCTGTGAGCTGAAGTGCTATCTCCATTGTCTTCCTGTGTGTTGTACACCCTCAGGAGCTATTCATCGTGTCTTCTGCTACTCACACTTACTGCAGTTCACATGCTTTCACATTCATCTTTGACAGAGTTCATGAGAATTGTGCTGTCAGTAGGGAGCCATACTAGAAGGAGATGGAGACATACCTGAAATGGCAGAGAATGAATCCCGAACACCAAACTTGCTGCATCAAGGGTTTGCTACATCATGTTTTGGAAAAGCTTATTCAAAGAAAGCCATCCATGTCTACAAGATGTAGAATTAGGGAACATGGAGGGGAAAAGTGTTTGCTGGCAAAAATTATGTATGAAAACAGCTTCCATGAATGTCGTCAGAGAATAAATTCTCTCTTCCCTTCCTGCTGAGAGAAATCACACATCTCTCAGAAAACTTTTAAAGCCATTTTTTTGTCTCTGAAGTTTACAAAATACCTTCAATTCAGACAGCGTTTTTTACCATTTTGACAACAAGATACCTAATACTTCCACAGGCATCTTATCCAAGCTGAGAAGAAAATTCTCAAGACAACTTATCTAGAGAAAGAAAACGGGGAATGCACCTTAGTTCACTCACATATAGATTTTACTTATTGATTTTCATTAAGAAATTTCTACTTTATTTCAATGGAAGTCACAGTGTCATTATTCCCACTTTATACATGAGATGAACAGAAATGCAGACAGATAAAGTGACTTATTCAGGAGAGAACCAGAAAAGAATAGACTAGGGATAAAACCCAAGCTGTCGGAGTATTGGTTCAGTGTGCTGTCCCCAGGGAACATACCAACATCTTACAGATTAGAAGAAAGGAATAAACACCACTAAAAAAAAACCAAGCAAGCCTAAACTTTCCACACTGGTATTTCAAGCCTTTCTTTAACAAAGAAAAAATATCTGGAAGTTTTACTTGAAAATTAACTGCATTTGGTTAGAGTGCATGAATTACTGTCGTACGAAATACCATACTGTGACATTCTAAATAAAAGCTCACTTGATTCTTAAAAATTTGTAAACAAAATGAAAGTCAAAACCAGAAAAATCACACATCCAATGTATCTCAGAATAGTCACTACAATTTACAAAACGTGTCATACAACTTCAGCTCCTCATATGTCACCTTCTATAGAAGGTCCAGACATGTTGAGAACACAGCCACTATTTCCCGACTGCTGAATATGCTTTGCAGATACACACACTTTTATGTCACAAAATAACGGTCTCTTCTTCAGTGACTATTATGATCCTGAACAGCAAATTTATTTTTGATGCCAGAAAGATACAGCACAAGAGAGGACTAAACCAGAACTAATCTGCAGCATCAGCAGATTGCAATGAAAAAGCTGATATCTGCAACAAATTAAAATCAAACAGGTGATCTCATGAGAACCTTTATAACATTCTCAGATCACTCGGAAACCTTTTAGATATGTATCAAACCTGTATTTTTTACACATTGAGATGTATGTATATGGAGACACCTTGCTCCATCTGGCAGCGTCTTCTCAAAGGATTTGGAGGACTGGGCAGCATGTGTGGATCTAGACAGAGGTATAGTGGGAAAGCTCACATTATGTCTGCCTTCAATTGTTTGGCTCTAGCCAGAGCTATAAAAATATTTAGATCCAAATGTGTACGTATATACACATACAGAATATATATATATATATATATGTTTTTATATAGATGCATATGAAATGATGTCTTTAGAAAATAAATTTAAAACCTTTTTTCAAAAGCTCTTTTTTAAAAAAAACCCCTCTTTGTTCTTCTTTGCTATTAAGGAATACATGAGAAAAAAAGTATGCATCTTTCCTTGAGGCACTTTAACAAGTCTCCTTTCCTTTCCCTTTCCTCTCTTTTCCTTTAGCTTTTTCTTAAATGGTTTATGTATAGTTTCCCATAAGAAAGAAATTACTGAGACAAATGCTCACCTTCATTTCTGGAAACATGTTAACAGGATGCTTGTCCTCTTAGCTGTGCCCCACTGGTGGATGCTGCAGCTCCAAGTATGTTATCACTATAATTACAGTATTTATCCCAACAAGGAGCTTTCTTACTGGCAAATCAAAATGGTTCATAAATAATAAATACTGGAGACTTCATCTTCTAGAGACATAGTGATTTATGACCTGTTTTCTCACATGCCTTTCACTTTAGAAACCAACTTGGCATGTGGTTTTATGTAACCTGACATTTTTCAAGGACTCTATTTAACCCTTGCTTTGGTTGGTCATATCTGACAAATAAAACATACCTCGGGGCTTTCTACTTTGAGTAGTCATAGAAAATTGACTAAAATATAGAACTCCAGTCATCAAAAAAATCCTAACAGCAAAATAAAAATACCAACTTGGAGAAATTTCCTGTTCTTCAGCTGAGCTTCATAAGACGACCTGGTTTTGATAATTTTTTTTTTTAAATGAGAAAGACTAAGATCATTCTTTAGTTCCTAAATACATAAGAAAGATAAATAGCCCGCAAAATTTCTCCTTTTAATAGCAGTTTCACAGAAGAAAAAGGGAAGTCCAACCTTTGAAGACACTTCGCATGCAAACACAAAACCATAGGCATCATTAACTCTGATGCATGAGGCACACATTAGTGCTTCAGCCGTAACAGCAGCTAATGACCTTGGATACTCTTCCTGAACTGATTGATATTGGTTCCTAATGGACAAAGGCATAAGATCTGCTCGATTTCTCTTTAAAATTTCTTTATGACAGATGGCATAGCCCTGGTTAACCATTACTCAATAAAGCATTTGAGCAGCTTCTTTTTTATATAATAACTATTTATCAAAATTGCCAAGTCATTTTAACCTATTAATAACAGCGTAGAAGTATTAGAGGAAGCTCAATTCTACCTGGCACGAGTGTTGCCCTTCTGTTGTTTAGAGACAAAACCCCAAGAATCCAAAGGCAAGGAAGTTTTCTGACTTTATTAATGATTTTATCTTTTCTAGTGAATGACCAAAAAAATCCCACCTGAAAAGTATTTAAAACAAAAGTAACTTACCAGGACTGAAAGATTTTCCCTTTCCCATATGTGATTCCCAAGTCAGAGATACACAGGCTAGATTTGAACTCCCAAGTATAAATTCTTCAATATCAAGACTGCAGTTTGCTCTTGTAACTGAACAAGTTAAGAAGACAAATGTATGTTGTGGAATGAAAATGAGGCTTCTACTTCTTCACAAACTCTTCTCACACTCACTAATCATAAATTGCAAAGTTTACGGAAACTGATGCACTAGACAACACAGTATTTAAAAGACACAAATGACATCTCCAAGTTGTTTTGCTCTCATTATTTTCAATGTGAGTAGGGTTCTTTGGAAAAATTTCAACCTGAAGTTTTAAAAATAATTACATTTATTTATTTCTTTGATCCAGCACAATTAAGATTTAGGTGAGGAAATCACATGTCAAATAGGGGAATACAATCAAAGCTAAATAAAATTTTTATTAGACTCCCTTATGTTGAATGAAACCTTATGCCAAGTTCTGAATGTACATTCACCAAATGAATGTACAAGAATAAGATGGCTGACACAAGCCTCTATAAAGTCTGACCCAGTCCTTATAAAAAAAGTACTTCAGGCACTAGTAGAGATCTATATCAAAGAAAAACTAGACCAAATGTGTTTCTCCATGGATCTTGAGGGGATCACACCATGGAAAGGGCAACATATATTGCCCTGTTTAAAAACTATTTAGACACAGACAAGGGTGCATAATCATGAGCTTCTGATCCATAATACCAGAGGAACATTCAAGATCAGGATCTAGCACACACTGATCAATATGCAAACATCCCTCACAGGATCTTGCTGGCAGCTCAGTGTAAGTTGATATATCTATGCATCTACAGAAAAATAATCAGATTTCACTGTCAACATATTCAGGCTAAAATGTTTCAATCAATTCCAATTCCAGGATGTGTCTTTCCATAACATTGGAATACAATGGAATGAAACCAATGTTTTATTTCTTTAATGACTTGTCTAGATCTCATTTTGGATTTATTTAGCATGAGCAAGTCATGTAATTTATAGTCAGCATAATAACTTCCCGTGGCAAATTAAAGCATTGTTTCAAGCTATGTTCACACCTTGACATTCACATTATCTATTCAGAGCATGTAAATGCCTGTCTATATCAAAAGATTTAGTAGGAAAGTACTTCTTTAAAGATTCAATTTATGTGTTTCTATGAAAGATTGCATTTTATATTAAATTCAGTCCTTGAAATACTATAAGTACTGTATAGGCTATAGTTTCCATTCTTTAACTCCTAATATTAAACTAATATTTGTTTAGGAAAATACCTTAAAGGTGTAAGAATTCTCAAGTCTATAGTTCAAGCCAGCAGTCTAAAGAAAGAGTAGAACAGCAGTATAGTAGTTGGTAAATTACTTAACTAATACAATTTTAATCCCATGTCTAGCCTATTGCTCTTACAACAGTCATCAGCAGATGTAATATAAGGAAAATAAAATTTCAATTATACACTTTTCAGCATTAAATTTTAAATCAAACCAAGATTAAAAAATAGATTTTTTTTTCTGTTTTCCCCTTAAATTTGCTGACGTCTTTAACTGAGACTAGCATTTTTCAAAGCAACACTAATGATTTTTTGAAATATAATTATGCAGTAATATATCTGAATGCTTTAGTTATAGCTACCTGATTTATCAAAATTGTCTCTCTAACTATGCTATAGAACACTCCATAAACAATTTAGCATTGTCATAGTATTTAGCATTGTCATAGTTTAAAAATAGAATTTGATGGGAACAATTTGCATGGAGTTATGAGACTGAATCAGACAACTGATTATAACCAACACTAACAGAAGATAAAGAAGACAAACTCTCCTAAAATGATTCATTATATTAGTAAGTGAATGATCATTTGCTGATGACAAAAAATAAACTGCTTAGTAATCACAACTCTGTTAGGAAAAGCAGCATATTCATAGAATGTTTTTGGATAGTTCACCTATAAGAGTAAAAAAAAAAAACACCTTAGTAACGTGGACAAGTTTACAATGTAATAATAAAAATAAAACAGTGCACAACTATTCCAGGTGGTTAGACCAAAATGTCTAAGATTAAGTCAAGCTGATGGAACTGTAAGTCTGGAGAAAATAAGTCACATAAATCACTTAACATTAGCCATACACTGAATAGGCCTAAAAAGATGCAGGATAAAGGGGATGCAGAAGTCCATGTAATCACTGCCCAGTTTCTGGCACCAGTAAAGGAGGACACCAGAACATGTAAATGTGACCGAATATCACCAGTCAAAGCATGGCTTTCCACCTACTGGAAACACCATCTAGACATTCATGGGATAATGTTCTAACTGGCACCTTCAGAAGAACTTTTTCCTTGGAGAGAGCTAAAAGTAGCCACATCAAACAAAGGGTGCGATTAAAGAATATGTGTAGGAAAGACTAACCTCAGCCATCTTAACATAACTGGAGAGAAGAAAAGACCCTAGAATCACCAGCTGGAAGCATTTTGACTTGGATTTTCCAAAGGTGGGCAGATATTGATTCCCTCAGATTCCTAAGGAAACTGTTGCTTTCAAGAATTATAAAGGATTTTGAACAGGTGAAAAAAATCTAGAGCAGGAGCCACAGAAGCAGAAATATAAGAACAGTCTGGGATGTACGGAGTCAGAAAAAGCTTTAGTGAGTTGAAACACCTGTCTCTTACAGTGGCCCACAGCAGATATCTAGAGAGGAGTGTACAAACAGGGCACACGTGCAGTGATACTTACCCAGCTAACACACATTTGCCAGTAAGAAACAAACACATAAAATAAATAGTCGATTGACATCAACACTTCATTTAATTAGATTTAAGAATAAAAAGGAAGTAGCAGAAACAAAGTAGATCATTTGGAAAGATTTCTGAAGAGAAAGCTCTCATGAAGACACCTGAAGATTCCTTGTTCAACTCTTTTCCTTGCTCTTAGTGCATTCCCTACAATTTTAAAAACAAGCAGTGAAAATCAGGATGTGTGAAGCACAGCTAAAATTTGCTTTAAAATACACTGAAAAACTAAGAGTTGGAGTTATTGTTCATTTTAAGGTGGATTTTGAGTTCATTCTCTATATCATCTTCTGTTTACTCAGAACTAACTTATGTCAGTGAAATAATACCAATGCCAAATGAAAATGGCTGGAACCTTGGCTTTGAAACATTTATGGCAATACGCAGCAGCTGAAGCCCTGCCAAAAGGTGTTATCTTTTGCTTGGATAATTAATTCTGTTTACCACCCAGCCAAATTGAATTACCATATATTCAACCAGTGCAGAATATGTTCCTCTTCCTTTTTGCACTGGTACAAATCATAAATTTATTTCCAAAGGGATCCAGATGCAAACCTTCAACATTTCTGTAGGCAAAATAAACCACGACGAATGTTCTTCTTGGCAAATACAACATGCAAAAGGTGCCTGGAGATATGCTATACTGATTATGAGATATTATTGTGAGGTTTTATTATCCTTCTAAACAATAAAACAAGAAAGAAACCAACATAAAAGCAAGCAGTTCTGTGCCAGATGTAAGAATTTAATGCTATCCATCCCTGACTAGCATTTGGAACATGTGCTTCAAATATGAAACTTTTGTAAGTCTCCCCAGGTGAGCAGTTGATCTTATCTTGCAATTTCTGCTTCTTTTCAAACAGTGCACAGCACAATCTAGCAGCTAAGTGATCCTAAGAATGTTAAAGCTAAAATAAAGGGGAGGATTTTTTTTCTTCAACACCATCTTCCTCAAGTAAACATTACATTCAGAAGAAAAATTTAATTGCAGTATCAACTCAGAATCTTAGGAGGGAACAAAAGAGTATGGAATAGTTTGGGGCTTGTCCTCCCCCCACCCCTTTCAATTTTAAACGATCTTTCCTATGATCCTTCTTGCAGTTAGCATAAAATCTTCACTCAGTCTTAAAATCCCAGAATTTAAAAATACTTTTTGATCACATACCGTGAAAAAGGTTTTCAAAGTCATAGTAAAATGGTAAATCTAAAAGATTGGGGCCAAGCTCCTCTTCTTCAATAGGTCTGAATACATTTCTTGCAAACATCTAGTTCTAGAATTGGGGTTTTGAAATCTCTGAAGGAGACACTTATACAAAACATAACAACTTCCTACTGTATTTATGGTGACTTTAACATAAACAAAATGATATGCAAATTAATGAAAAAAAGAGCATTTCCTGTAAAAGTTTTTCAGATGGACAGTGTCTTTCCTTTATTAGATTCTCTTGCATAAGGTCTACTTTGAGAGAAGAAAAGCGTCTGTAAAAAAAGTTATTTTAGAATCTCAGCTTATTATTTTCTTGGAAGTGGACATGATGGAGACAGTTAAATGAAAGTTACATATACATAAACAAGTAGCAAATCAGCTTTCACTTGTGATAAATAAATTATGAAGATGTTTGTTCTCCTCAGCTGACATCTGTAAAGGCCTAACTGCTAAAAGGAGCATTTAGCTCACTTCAGAGAAATCTGAAGTACCCTGCTACTAAATTCTGTTTTCCAACTGGTTCTTATTTACAGTAGTTATTAAATATTTATTATAGCAGAAAGCAAGTATTTTCAGTTGTCCTAACTCTATGTCTTTCAGTGACATAATAGGTTGCTTAGATTTTTTATATGAACCTACAATGTCATTGCCAAGAAAATACACAAACGGGCCTCCCCCACTTGACAAGGCCTGTATACAAAAATACATTTGCCTGATTTTCTGACAATTTAGTGGTTGACAGCTTGCTAAACGAGGAAGAGCAACACTACAATAATAGTTGACAGATGCTGTTTCCACTAACTTTCAAATTCCTTAAACCTTTCCAAAAACACATGCAGAAACTGATCTGCTTGTCTGTCGACTTTCGATTCCAAGCAGTGATGTTCTGATACCACTGGCCTATCAGTTTACATGGGATATTTTTACATTATTCAAATACATACAAACCACAAATGACAGAAAAAACATTCAGCAGAACTACTTGTATTTCTACTTACAAAACATACTACTTTGAAGCAACACCTGTAAAAAGTTTCTAGAATCTAAATTTAAAATATGAGCACAGTGTTAAATTACACTTGCCAAATAATCAAGTCTCTTCCATTTTCTGGCACCTGGTTATGAGAAAGACTGCGCCATCCTGTTTGTCATTCTGTGCTGCTTTGTGTCTTGTTCACGTGTTTTTTTCATTTGATATGGGCTAGCCATATTAGAATGAAGGGTAAAAATGCTGCTGTTGAAGAACACCTAACCTAGCCAATAGGTCTAAAACACTGGTGTTGATTTATTATAAAATTAAGTGCCTTGTCTATTAGTTTTCAATTTCATAAATGCCATATGACACAGAAGTCATGCTCTTAATAATTAATACCATTTGCACAAGCTTGTTGGCAAAATCTAAAATGTTTGCCTTTAGCAAAGATTTTTTCACTACTCATATGCTTTACCCTTTGAACTGGAACACTGGTAGATTTTTCGTTATTTATTAGGAAGCCGTAAGCAAGAACAGATCCTAAACTGTACGCTCAAGCTTATGAGCTGTCAATGTTGTTTCTTTCTAATGAGTCACTGGAATTCAGTACATAGAGATATGATTAATCTCATCTCAACTACCTCAATGGTGGGCACTTAGTAAATAAGACCGATTTTGGGGATCCTAAACAAAACAAAAAAACTCCTCCATTTTGAATCACGTCTTTAACATAACACTGAGGTATTTGCTGGTTTTGAGAGTAAGATCTGTAATGATCTTAATACTCTAACAGAGAAAGAGAAGATGCCAGATCACTATACCAAATTTAAGATGACCAGTGAAGCTGAAATGTCATGGGAAGGCTCTGCCCTCAAATGCAGCTAATGCAGCACATTATTAAGAGAGAAAGAATGCACAGCAGCTGAACACGTGGAGAGGGCAATCTTAATTAAAACCTCTCCACACAGGCAGTAGTGGTGTGAATTACTATAGCATGGGATAGAGTAACTTTGAAGCTTAGTTGCCTTCTCCTCAAGTCTAGGACGTACACACCTACACTACATGATACTCTGAACAAACAGATGTTTTTCTCCACCTCACTCACTGACTTGGTTTTTCCTTCCACATTACCACCACATATAAAAATCTCAGTAGTACCATACATGGAACTCATGGTCCAGGATAGGCAATTGTATCCCATGGGGGGGGTGGAAAATGTCCTGTAGGAAACATACAGTATGGATGTTCTCATATTCAAAAAACAACTGGTTTTTATATAGATGTTCTCTGCTGGCACATGAACCAGGACATGGGTTAAAAAAAGGAAAAATACACTGGAAATATGTACAAACCTGACTGTTATTGTTATTCTCCACTGAAAATCACAGCACGAATATTTTCTCATCCCATCCATTACTAGATAAGTGGCAAACAAAAAAAACCCCAAAAAATCAAACGAGAAATCACAGAATTAAAAATATTTTTTCCTTGTTTCCCTCTTCTCAGATTGATACTATAAGCATATGCATCACTGTGCTGCATTTCCTTTTCAGGCTATCCAAAATCCTTTCTTCTAGGGAAATGTTAATCATGGCCAAAAGGTAAACAAAGTTTATAGGTAACGTAGTTCCTTTGGGAAGGCAGGAAATAGTTTTTAATTTGATCTCTGGTATTCAGAGTTGGTGTGCAGACTACAGCAGAAAATATCTCAGTGATTACCTAAACAAGTAGTTTAAAAAAAAAGGTCTGCAAGACTTAACACTCTATAGCTGCTCCACAGAACCCTTTTGAAGAGCAACATTTAGCACCTGATCTGTTCCATGTGGCTCTACTGATGTTTCATGAGAAACCCTGAAGGATATTGTGGTCCCTCAGTTACTTTAATCATTGTTTAATTTCATTGGGCAAGACTTCAATGGCCTGACTGCTGTAGGTAGGCAAATATTAATTTTTAAATATTATTTATATAATGGGGGGTGGGGGAGATTATGCACTGGTATCTTACACAGTTTACATATTTCAGTCACTGACTTGTTTCTGTTCAAAGCAGTCAGGGAAGAACAAATAAAATTGTTTTCGGATAAATCTAGAAGCTCTACAGATACAGCATACTTGATTGCTTAATGGCCAGTGTTACACAGTGTAAGATTTTGTAGTCTTCAACTTGCCATACACCTCCAGTGCCAATGTCACATGCATTAAGAATGCCCTACTGCGCCAGGACTCAGCCCGCTCTTCCACATCATGAAATATGATGCTCAACAAATCCTGTATCCATGCCACTCTGCTGAAAAATATTTCCTTAAGTGACAGCAGTGAAGGAAGGGAAGCTGACAATGTGTACTTCCCACAACAGAACACAAAACTTGTTTAAAAACACCTAGTTTACATGGGGATTTTTACATTCCTGAGGCTTTAACCTTCTGAAAAATCTTTTGAGAGGAATAAAAGGCAGAGCAGAAGCTAACCTATAAGCAAAGAAGGCTGATTTAGGACAGAAAACAGATTTTTCATATTTACTGTGACAGCTGGATGAATTACACAAATCATCTGTCTCTCTCCATTTCCTTCTATCCATCATGCTGTATTTATCCATGTCTTCTGCCTATCTTCAGCTTTAGAAAATACATACAGTAGAGCTTAAATTATTAATTTTCTGTTCAGTTCCTTCTCATACCAGTTTCAGTTCATTGACCTGTATAAGTCATTGAATTAACTAATGCATTACCTACAACATTACGTATTATTAACTAAGTTTCATCTCTTGAAATATTTCCATGACAATGTATCAAAATAACACACTCACATTTGTCTGGCATATAAAAATATTTCTTCCTTTTCATATAATCCTCAGAAAAAAGTAAATTAAATATAGATTGCTCTATTCCTGTAGCAGTATCCAGATTAGCAACTGATACCCTAATCTTGCTCTCCCTGAATAAACTGCAAATCTCTCAGACCCTGTATTCCCTCTGCCATAGGTATTATTAATCAAAGTTTTCTGCCACATTGACATACACTAGTAAAAAATGTAAAGTCTCTGAGGATATAAAACACTCTCAACTTTCACCAATTCCAAAAAGAAAGACAAGAAGCATTTAATGCAAATATTAAATAAAAGGCTTTTTCAGAGTCACAACAGATACAGAAATGCACTGAACCACTGCCAGGAAAAACTGCAAACTCTTTGCCCTCTGTCACCTAACTCAAATGTCTCATACCTCCAGGGAAGGGAATCCCAGCCAACATCATATTCTATGTTTTCTGCAAAGTCATCACTGAATCTAATGTGTAGGACTGCAACAGATTATAGAAGAAATGAGAACATAATTAGTAAAGCTATAAAAAGATTGAGAAATTATGTGGGGTGATGCACACTGGTAAAAACTTTAAAGCTAACTTGCATAGTTTGAAAAACACAGTTGATATCTGTAGCTTCTTCCTTTCCTTTCTTGTATTAGATAAGCTCCAACATTTTGTTCCACCAAAATAGTAATTTATGTCAGTTAAATGATTCCATGGTCTTTAGGAATAGTAAGAAGGAGCTGAGAACATTTTGCCATACTGCGAGAGGGAAGAAAGGATTGTGCCACTGCAGGGCTGGCACCTTCCAATAAAACTTGTGAGCGTTTCACTATTAAATACTTGTTTTCCTAATCAAACCATTTGTTTTCATCAATAATTTTTCTGCCTCTTTCAGGGGTTAATGTCAATAAACTTAAATTTCTTTGCAATTCTTATGGAAAAGCAAGCCAGAAGCAGATATGATTTTTAGAAAACCTTTGTTCATTAATTTTGAGATACCTTTCTTCACGCAGCCACTCTGGCAATATAAAAATAATACCAGCTTTACTCTCCAAACAATCATCTCCTGTTGGTCTGTTTCAACATTTCTCATTAAAAAAAAATTTTAAAAGTAGTGCTTTTTTTCTTAGTTTTAGAATTTTAAGTCATAACTGAATAATCTTATTCACTCTGAAATCACAGAGCAGGGCAGCTGAGCTTCCAAATGCTATGACTACATAGCTAGAAGTCCCCACAGCCTTTGGAAAGGAGATATTGGAGCAGATTACTCACCTGAAATTTTCTTTTTAACAATATACTATAAGACTGAAATAATGTCACTTTATGGTCCAAAAGCCTTAAAAGAAAGCATGTAGAAAGCATTAAAATCATTGAACTTCAATGTCTGCTGAAGATCAAAGTCACAATGCAATTCTGCAAATGTAGTAAGGCAAACCTGAACTCATCCTATCTTTCACACAGGTGGCAAGCTGTGTTGATAGGATATGGTGCCCTCTGCTGATCACTGATATCTCAGACTAATAGTAACCACAACTGTGTCCACTCCATTAATTGTTTTTCTAGTCGCCTTAAGCATACAGGACATGAATTGGTGTCCTTTTAAAACAAGTTTTAATGGTCCAGATGCATACCCCCGTATCACTGCGCTGCCACGGAGCCTTGTGCTACCTTGCTGCTTTCACAGTGAAAATGCGATAAAGATGGAGACAGCAGGCATCAATCATCCAGCAAGTCCCCACCAGTCCTCCTCACTTTCAGATGCTGCTGAGCAAAAGCAGATGAAAGCAGCCCAGTTCCAACTACCGGGACAGAGCAGCCTATTTCTGGAGCAGCGCTGGCCTCCTGCAGCTACTTAGAGAAAGAAAGGCCCTGCCTTGCTGTTGTATTGCTGCTGCTTTTCTGCCAGCAAAATGCTGGGGCTCCTTCCCCTAGTAATGAACTAGAATGAAGTCTCATTTAAGTACAGCACTGTAGACTGCTGAGAAGAACTGATCAAATTCAGGGCTCTCAGTTTTCATCCAGTACTGAAATATGGACAGACTCATTACTCACAGCCACTACTGGCACCCAGGGTGCGAATTAAAGATAACAAAATCTGAAAGCCATGAAACAACATGTTTTTAAGCTCTTACTCTACAGATAATTCTGCTTCCTGAGGCTAAACAACCAAACCCACCATATTCACAGTGTTAAATTGGCAGCTTCTTTAGACTTCATGATCTGCAATGACTGGGCTCTCATTCTCAAGGACTAACGGTTCCACCACGGTAGGTTATAAAGGTTCCTATAGCAGCGCTGACAACAAATACATTTTCTGATATATTT